>NC_142207.1:30291627-30444476 GCF_049639895.1 Pseudopodoces humilis | reverse complement strand
TTAATGTAAGCTGAGACATTTGTGATGTGAATAAACACACATCATCATAATGAAACATTGTGCAAATAAATGCTTTTCATTCCAAGGGAGGAACAAAATAGTTTCCTAATTGTATTGGACTAAAGCACTAAATGACTTTGCAGCAGTTTAATTTTCTGTGAATTGCTATAGAATAGAAACTAAAGCAGTGCATGAATTTCTGTTTTGTTTTTGTATTTTCAGGTGTTACGGCTGCAGAAAGTCATCTGGAAATAGAAGGGATGGCAAATTGTCTGCCATATTACGGAATTTCTGATTTGAAAGAAATTCTGAATGCAGTTGTTAACAGAAATGCAAAGGAAGTATATGAATGTAGGCCTCTCAAAGTGATAAATTACTTGGAGGTGAGACAGAAGCTTTCTTTTAGTACTAGCCAGCTAAACTTGTAATAATTCCTGAAACAGCTTGAAAATCTTTCTTCAGCTTTGTGTTTTAATTAATTTCATTGTATTCTAAACAGAAGTTGTTCTCTTTTCTTGAAAAAGGGAGTATCATATCCTCTCCAAGTTGTGCGTTCCTTACCAAAATACTTCCATCAGACATACCCAAAAGTAGTCACTCAGTGTGTTACAGCACATGCCAAAAGCTGATGTTCACAAAGTGTTTCCTCTGTAAGGCACTTTTCAGACTAGAAAGGCATTTCTGCATGTTAGGATACAAAACTGCCAGAGAATGGCAGTGACTCATGTTAATATTTTTTTGTGCAAATAAATAAATTGTCCATCCAGAGACAGTAACGGCATGACATTTCAGAGACAGCTAATAGATGTGATACCAGTTAAAACTGGAGTAACCAAGAGTAATAGTAATCACTTCTTGTCTAGCTGTTTCACTAATGCTCTTTAATACCAATTCTCTTCAAAAAGGTTACCAAAATATATGTAAAGTCTCTTCTTATTTAAGCATTTATAACATGCCTTCCTGAATCAGGTTACTTCAAACTGGGACATAGGCACATACTTACACAGTTATGTGTTTTATCTTTTAAGCATTATTACACAAATCTTTCCCTTTTGGGGGTAGTAAGCTGCCTCTGCAGCAAGTGATTCTGTTGTGTACAGTAGAACCACTCTCATGCACTAAGGAAAAAAGCTTAAAGAAGGGGTAAATTGAGTGTTGAGACAGGAATGGTTTGTAAAAAAGCCCAGACAGCTATAAAAGTTGTTACTCAGAAATAAGTGCTGAATTCTTTGACCATTCTGGGAGGTAAACACTGGAAGTGCCATTCACTGTCATGTTCAGAATCACAACTTCAGTCATTCATTTCATGTTTGAGCAGGCAGCATGTCTGCAGCTTTTGCTGTCAGTTGATAGATGCAGAAGAAAGAATAGGGTAAAGGTTGAAGCAGCAGCCTTCCAGGGTATAAAACAGACCACAGTGATCTTTTTCTCACTTGGAGGAGTGGGAGAAAATCTCAGACAAAGAACATGAGATAATTTAGATGAAATCATTATGAATGGTGCTCAGGTTTATACAGGAGGGAGGTTGTGTGCCACATACATTTCTGTCTAGGCAACATGACTTAAGTCCAGAAGAGAAGGCAGTGGCAGGAAAGCCCATCTTGGAGGAGGAAACAAAACTTCTTTTTGAAGTTCCTTAGTTCTTTGAGGGTGGGTGCTTTAATAGTCCTTCCTGCCTTCTAAGTGAATACAGCAGGCCATAGTAAAAAAAATGAATCTATGAAGTTTTGCTAATTTTGAAGTTTTTCAAATTTTACTTACTGACTGCTGAATTAATTTATGATATTTCTAAAGTTTGTGGTGTGAAATTTGTCTTGTGAACTGGTAAACATGTACAGCTGATGCTGGTGACAACAGGAAGTAAGAAACATAAAGCATCTTGCAAAAGTTAAAAGGGTGCAAACATAACCGGGGGACTGATCATACATGCCTCCATTGTAGAAATGTCATGAACTGACCAGTAAGAAGATATGTTTAAAGTTATGTTTAGATTTCTGAGGTTTGGAATATTTAGCAGCAGAAAAGAATGACCTTTAAGTAGTGAGTGCTTAATTCCTGCTTTCTGGTAGCCCCAGGATAAAGTGCTAAAAAGCGGTCCTTTAAAACTATTGGTGTTTTGGTTTTGTTCTTCCTTTCCACAGGGAGAAGCAGTACGTTTAGCTCGGCAGCTGCCCTTACATTTGTCAAAAGAAGATGTGCAAAACACAATTTACAGGATGAAGCAACAGCTTGGAAGGGAAAATAAAGGCTGTGTTCATGGTCGTCCTTTTTTTCATCACTTAACAGATATTCCAGAAGTTGACAAGCACAACTCCATGGAAATTATTCAGTAAATGGAACATTTTGTTTGGGGTCATACTTCTCTTGCTTAATTTTGATCACTGCTCTGTAATTTCAGTATGTTTTGTGCAAAGCTTTTGTAAAATGACTTTTCATTGTTACATGTTCACCTCTTAAAGACTTTATTTAAATAAAAATGCTACTTGAAAACTGGAAATAAATGCTGTAGAGAAACAACTCACCACTATTTTTTTAAAAAGAATTTATTAAAGAAATGTTCTCAACTTGTTTCCTCCTTCTCTTATTGCTGCAGGTTTAAGAAATACCAGTATGTCAGAATTTTTTAGATGTGAAGTGGTTAGAAGTTGCTTTCAACAGAGCATGGCAAAGTTTATTATACTAAGGACATCAGCTGTTAATTTTCGAAGGAATGCCAGATAGCTGTAAGTATTTAAATATGGCATTGCCATATGCAGTTATTATAGTTAGACTTCTGTGATGTTGTATTTCTATTTGAAAATTCTAATCTCATGTAAATTAGTATTGGCAGTGTCCAATCTCCAAAAATTCTACACTTACAGAAGTGTGGCTCTTAATAGTATAGTACAAAAGTTTAAAAACTTCAGATCAACAAAACCTGGCCAGTTATTTGAGATCAGAAGTGGATGTGAGTCACAGGAGCACAGGTTAGCACTGAAATCAGGTGCCCATGCATGTTGATTGGTGCAGTGCTATACACAAACTGTTTGGGGGTGGGAAACATAAACTGTCCTCCCTCAGGCAGAATGTGGCATAACTAGGGCATAGTCTGCTATATAGAGAGCTACTGATTTTGGTAAACTGGTTCATTCTCTTTCTACCAGAACACAATGTTTACTTCTCTATTTCAAGTAGTGGCCTACTTCTGTAAACCTACTCCCCTAGGCCTTCTGTGCACAGCAGATGCCTTGTCTCTGGAAGAGTATGGTTTTAAAGTTCGATGCTCACCTGAAAATTCCTGTCCATGCCCAGCTGTTGTTTGCAAACCTTGGCACTATGAAAACGTGGTGGTAGGACCTAGCTTTGTAGTGTTTCTGTGGCTGCTGGGTAAATGGTTGAAGGTTGTTAAATGGTCCGAGTGCAAGCTAGTTTGTGGACAGGAGTGTTGGACCAGAGAAACAAATGTAGTGTTGGAGTATGTAAATCACTGATGCTGAACTGGTGAACTAATTTAAGAAATCACATCATAGTCATACATCACAACATGTAAATTCTAACCTGAAAGGCAATGATTATCTCTTTCACAGAGCCTGTTGCAACAGAACAAGAGGTAATTATTTTAAACTGAAGGAGGATCGATCTAGATTAGGTATAAGAGTTTTTATTACAATGAAGGTGGTAAAACACTCGAACAGGTTACCCAGGCATGCAGTAGATGCCCCATCTGTGGAAATACTCAAGGTCAGGTCCGGTTGGATGGGGCTCTAGGCAACTTAATCTATTGAAGATGTCCCTGCTCACTGCAGGGGAGCTGTACTGGGTGACCTTTAAAAAGTCCAACTCAAACTATTCTACAATTCTGTGATTATTTCTTTATGCCATTAAAGTAAGTTTGTCCTTTTCGTAAAGAGCAAGGATGATCAGAGGGCACAAGCATGATATCTTTCCAAGCTTAATGGTAGCAAGGCACAAAATGAGAATGTCACTTGCAAACTGGACACTTGGCTCTAAATGTCACTCAGTGCAGAAGATGTGAATTTTTAGAATCGAAGTGAGAAGGTGGATGGAGATAGAGGAGGAAGGAGACATGACCCTTGGCTCTGATGGGGAAACAGGATCCCAGCCTTGCATGGGATACAGAAGGTTATAGTTTGTTTATTTTTATTCTTGTTGGAATACAAATTCTGAGAGTTTAGAGAGGTGCCATTACAGTAAGAAAAGCCAGAAGCAAGCTTCAGAATGGAAGTTTATCTCCTGACTAAGGTTGTTGGAAATTGGTGTATGCACCAATTTTAGTCAGTTTGGAGTATAATGTACAGTATTTAATGAGATTAATAATTGCTAGTTCTTTTCCAAAATGTAAAATAGCTATATCCTAATTATACTGAAGCCAGTGCTAATATCTTTGGTAACACTTGAGTCTACATCAAGCAGACAAGTTTTAATAGGTATTCAGGCTGAGGACAAAACCTGATTGGCAAATGGCATTCACAGGTGCCAGCCAGGGTAGGTTTAGTTGATTGGGAAGCAAAAGCATTTTAGCATCAGGATTTTCAGTGCAGGTGCACCAGGTTAGGCAATTGAGAGCTGTGTCTTCCCTCCTTTCCTGACTGTGTTTGCTAGACTTACACCTCAGAGAGCTGCTCTGGATTTCTTCCTTAGGTATGTGTACAGTTTGTTTTCTGTCTCTTGGGGATACTGGGGGGTGTTGTGTGGCTGGGTGCCAGCAGTGAGTGCTGGAGCACAGCCTGGGAGCTGTAAGTCTGGGTGTCTCCCCACCACAGTGCTCATGGCTAGGACTGCAGGCTGAAATTGGGAGTTCTCCTCATGTTCTGCTAATGGGAGATGGCTTTAGATAGGACAGGGTGGAGGTCTCTCCTTGCTTTATCTGGTGTGAACATAAAGAACTATTACTTTCTGTGTCTAGAGATGTTCTCACTGATGCCTCTGATGCATCAATTTTATCTTCTTTGTTTAAACAATAGAAGTACCCCAGTTCTAGGTCTACAAGTTTAAAGAAGTTAAATGGTGTGCCTGAGGTAGCAGTTCTGGAGAAGAAAGGCGCATCAGCTTCTGCCATTGTCTCAGCACGGGGTGCTGCACAGTGAACCCCACGAGGCTCTCGGGGATGCACACAAAGGCTGCCTTTGCCTGCAGTCAGTCCGTCCCCAGCTCCGTGGGCAGTTTGTTATAAAGGAAGAAGAAAACCTGAGATGTGCAAGGTTGGGTGGAGTTGGATACTGACCTCTTGCCGCGGAGGAAGAGCTGCGGGGCAGGGCGTGGTGGGTGCGTGTCCCAGCGGCCAGGAGTGGCAGCCACCTCCCTGTCCCCCACGCTGCACCCACGCAGATGCTTCCCCACGAGTGGCCGGGCTGGGGCATTCCAGAGACTTCTCGTATTTGCGCTGCCCTCTGCTGGCATTTCGGTTTTGTACAATTTGGACTTAAATTGAGGTCTGGGGCTCAATGGATGAGCATCATTCTTTCCTTCCTTTGCGTCCTCAGTGGGTCAAAGCGTTATTGCTTACCTTGCTCCTCGTGGTGTGCATGCTTGCGCTAAGGTACACCTAGTGCAGGTAGCAGGGTTCCTTAGGGGAGAGTCAGGAGCTTTGCAGACTGAAGCATGATCTCGTAGGAAAACTTCCAAAGCCTTTTGGTTGTACGTAGCTTTGCATTTTTCAGAGGATCCATCATATGTGTGCTTGGTTGGGGCAGGTTTGGTTCTGGTAGTGTGTTTGCAGCTCAGGTGTCCCTTCACCCAAATTCTGAGAAGCTGCACATTCCTTTAATGGGAAACCACTGAATATCAATTTATCTTTATAAATCTAGGAAAATCTCATTAAAAATAAACTATTTTTCCTTGCACGTAAATATGGGTATAAACAGGAAATGGAGGTAGCATCTTCTATCTACATCTGTCTTTTTGGAATGTAGCAGGAATCTTATTAATGAACTTTCCATTTCAGTTAGCCAGTGTTTGTATGAAGGAATTTGGACTATTTGTTGTTTGGTTTTTCCCCTGTATCATGAATAGTATAGTTCAGAGAACTATAACAAAACCAGAGGAACATTGAAGTTATTTCAGGAGTACCTAGCAGTCATTGTCAACAGTAAATTCTAGATGAAGGAATTTGGGATTTGTTAGAATGAATTCTTCTCTGTTTCCATATTATGATATTTAATATTTAAAATATCTATCAATAGAATGAATATTCCCAAGCACTTTATTCAGTTATACAAGCAAACATTCCCTAGTCTCAAGGATTCAATTCTGGTCTTTTCCCCCTGCAAACTTACTGGAATAATATTGAAGGATTCTTAAGAATTTTGTTTCATTTGTACCCAGCATTTAACAAGATGGGTTCGCAATTATAAGAAACTTCAGGTACATACATTTAATTTTGCAAGTGGAAGGCTACCAGATCTTGCTTTTAGTTTTTTCCCCGCTCTCCCTCTCTGTAAGTATGGAGTATCATATCTGAAATTATGGAGAGTATAAATGTGGAAATGTTAAATCTTTTGTTAATGGCTTCGAATTAAGCACACATTGTTGCAGATGATTTGGAGGACTTATTTAAAGTAAATATACAATTTCAAGCTCAATTATCATTCATAGTTTAACCGAACATAGTGAGATATTCAGTCTGTGAATTTGATACAGTGTTACTTCATAATTATGATGCTTTTTTACAGTAAATTTGATATAGAACAGTTGCTAAAGGAAAGCTGCTGAATAGTGTGACCAACCATTTTATGGGACACATCTGGTGCATTAGTTCAGGATGTGCAGTGCAGGAGAACAGAGCCTTTTGCCCAAAAGGAGAAGGAAGCTAACTCCACATGTATACGTTTTGGGGACATGCAGAGAGGTTAAACAATTACGAGTTAATTGTGTAAGCTAATAGGAGGGGTGTTTGTAATGTCATTTCAGAATAGCTAAGGAGGAAACAGAGGAGAATTATTGTTTTAAAATCTCAAATGAATGGTTTACACCTGTTAATGTTACATTTAGAACAGCTGTTTCTTTTATTATCAGTAAACAGATGCAGAAAGTAATGGAATGTTTTAAAGCAATATGTTAATCCTGTCTTCCACTACTGAATATTCTCACAATGTCATGATTAAATATTAACTGTAATGCTGCTGTCATCTGCAGTTAAAGAATATTTACTTATTATTTTAATCACTTTTTATCTGAAGTTGTAAATGTTTATCCAAAGTTATTATAGTCTTTCATCAAACCAGCCTAAGTGTTTCTTCACATCAGTAATTTTATTGATAATCTCATTGGACTGAACTACTCAGTCAAAGTAGCCCTGATTTTGGTTTCTCTCAAAGGTTATTTCTGTATTTGAAATTTCACCTGAAATGAAACAAGCTATATTTATGGGGGGCGGGGAGCAGGGGAAATGCTCTTAAGGGCCCAAGCTAGCGCACATTTTATATGAACTCCATGTGAAGTTGATTATAGGTGAAGCTTTCCCAGAGTATGCTCAGGTTGAGCACTGCGGTTGGAATAGTACCGGTCAGGTAGTACCAGAGATGGTCTTTTTTTTTTTTTTATTTGGATGAAAATAGTTTTAGTTCATTTATTTTCAAATATGTTGTGGTGCCTCAGTTTTAAAAGAAAGAGAAGCTATGAATCTGACAGTCTCTTGGAAGGAAATATCTCAAAATTGTAGACACAGTATCGTGTACTTAGAAAACCAAACCAAAACAAGTATTTCAAAATATTTACAGATTAGTGCCTAAACTGACCTGAAGTTTCCTAGAAACCCGTAGTGGTCACTCAGATGCTCAGAGGTGACAGTAAGAGTTCTTCAATTGGAAAAAAGTATGTCTTCATTTTAGAATTGCAGTATGTGTAAATGTTCTAAAGCATGTAGCATTTCAGTGACCTACCGTGCGATGGTGGAGCATTACTAACTCACCCTTGAAGAACGGAAGTGCAGAAGATTCATGGTGTATAACTTGTTTGGCAGATTAGTTTTCAGGAAATGCAGAGACCAACGAATATGGCAGCTGCATTATTAAAAATACTGTATTCAAGCCCAGGTCAAATTGTTCATTCATGCATGGAGTAACTCAGCATTAATTGAATCATTACATTTTTTACATATTTTAGATCACCAATATTTTTTGCTTCAGCACTTGAAATGCCTGATAAATTACTATGTTCACAAGGGGCAAACATTTTGACAGAGGAATGCTTTGTGAAGCATTTATATGCATTTGCTCATCAGGTCATTGCAGTAATAAAATTGCATTGGTAGAACTTAGATTCTGTCTTAATTCTAACGTCAGCCAGTCTTTTTTTGGAGTATTTCAAGATGCTTAGGTAAAACTATCTAAAATTATAAAAAATAATTTAAAGGGATTATCTTCCTTTGTTCTTAATAGCTTGATACTGCTTTTATTAGATAAATTAGAGATATTCCTGATGAAAGGAAAGAGTTTATTTTCTCAATTTAAAAAAAAAAGGGGGGGGAGGGGAGGGAGAAACCCTTTCAGGTCCAGTAAGTAGATTTAAGACTCCTTTCATCTCAGTTCAGTAGAATGGAAAGGAAAATTCTTTTTGAAATAATTTGAGTTTTTCATATAAAATAGTTTTTGGAAGGCAAATAATTCCAGCTTGTAAGGAGCAAATCTAGGTATGATTCTTGTCAGACTTTGCCAAAACAGACTAGTAGTAAATAGATTTATTTCAAAGGAATGTTCTGTTGGAGGTCTGTTCTTCCCTTAAGCAACCAGAGTAGAAATATTATTTAGTCAGTTAATGTTCCTGATGCTCCCTGACATCTTAGGTGTATGTAATTTATAACAGGGACCATTTAATAGCTACTAAGACAAGTGGAACTGTAGAACTATTCTCTCATCAGAAGAATTCACTCATTTACTTCTCCCACAAGAGAGTTACAGAACCTTTCCCTAAAGCTTTATGTTGAGCTTCAAAATGCCCTTTTCCAAAAGTTGGAATCACATTGCCATTTAGGAGAGCCATATCTTCTATGCTTTATTTACAATGACCTTTGAGCAACTGAAAATGCTGCCAGCTCCTCTAGAAATTGTTGCTTTGAAATTTCAGTTTTGATCAATGTTTGAAAATACAACTATAACAGCAATAAAATGGACACTGACCTTTTACAATAATAAGTGTTTTATACTCTTAGCTTCACTGTAGAATCTGAAAATGCTTAATAGTGCACCAGCCACTTGTAGATTATGTAAATTAAAGAAACAGCTCAGTCTGCTGTGAGAGGGATGCAGAGTTTACAAGGGTGTAAACTCCAAACACTGCAATTCAGATTTACACTTGTATTTTTGCTATGATGAGTGTGAACCTAAATGTTTAATGGGTGTGTGCAGTTCATTCTTGCCCAATTGCAAACCTCTTGTGGAGTCCTCTCTATAATTTCTTACTCTGTATTAACCCAAGTCATCAGAAGTTATGCATCTTTTTTGTTATTGTTGTGTCCTTCTTCTTCTGAGTTTATTTAAGTGCTCTATAGCAACAAAGTGTTGTGTTAAATTCCTTAATCATATTAAGTAATGAAGGTTTCAAGCACCATGAGATTAATTTTTGCTTTATTTTTTTAAGCCTGGGTGGATGCAGAACTAATTAAATCAAGTCCATCTAAAGAAAGATTTAAATGACAATATACAGTGCAGTAACTCTTGCCAGTTTTCTTCTGGTTACCAGTCTAAGTCTTTTAACTGTAGCTCAAAAATCTGGAGGAAGTATTTTGGCATAGCAGTTTGTTGTAAGGAAGATTTAATAGCTTGTTATGTCCTATTTCTATAAACAGAAGTCATTTAGAGTTCAGCAGATATATTTAGAACCAGCATTTGTGCTGGTAGTTACAAGCTGAATAAAATAATCTTTGAAAAACTCAATATGCAAAAGGGAATTTCAGGTTCAAATTTACCTCACAACTAATTCTCTTTTAGGAGACTTAGGGATTTCCACAAGTAGGAATTTACAAAATTGAGTATCATGGTTTTTACTTTATTTTAAATCTTTTTAATAATGAGGTTTTGTTGTGTGCAAATGTTAATAGTTTTAAGAAAACTATGTGGCTACTGCTGTTCAAGAGGTCAGGTCCTGTACTCTTTACTCTGGCAAAGTTCCTTAACCTTCAGCGAGGGAGATATCCCTGTCTCAGGGAGTACAGAGTTAAGGCCCGATAAAATGGACAGCCAGAAGCTTTGGGGAGGTCTTCTCTACTCTCAGCTGGTCTGGGACAGAATATTAATACAATTTTACACTGAGTGATTTGTAATCTAACCTCTGATTTGTTGACTTCAAGGTATGCATGATAACTGAGAAACATATGCAAAGTCGGTTTAAGATACAAGTTTTATAGCAAATAGTAAATTAAAACCGTAGTGACCTTTTAGTCTTGCTGATCATGTGCAGAAGGATGTTCATGTGGTGCCCTGTACTAATCACAGTAACAGGGCTCTTCTCAGGGAACAGCAAGCACAAGCAGTACTCTTCTGTATTTGTTCTTCTACTGCATTTTTAATTGAAAAAAAAATTGCTATTAAAATGTTACAATCATACCTTGATACAATTTTTACATATTTTGTTCTGGAAAAGATAGCAGTTCTTTTCTTATGAAAAAGATTTTTACTTAGTGGTACAAATAGTCATCAATGCCCCAGTTTAAATTTCAGTTGTTATTGCTGTCCTGATTGCTGGCTTTGGCCATGTTTGATGCAAAGTCTAATATTTTTTATTATATCAATTCTTGTATAGATTTTGCCAAACACTCCAGGAACTTGAAAACTACTAATTAAAAGCATATTAGGTATTTAACCTAAATATCTTTTTCCTCCTGTATTGTAACACAGTACTAATTGCTGCAATTTGTTTTATATTTATTTTATATTTGTTTTATATTTATATTGTCCATGCTTTCAGCATCACAAAAAATTGCACCCAATCATATGATAACCCCATCCTTAAAGAAGTGTTTTGTAAGGATGGTTTTGCAAACAATAAAACCTTCATTTTACTTTCTCGTATCTAGGCAAGTCTTCTTTCAGTTTTTATCATGTTTGAATTCTGATTGTTTCAGTAAGCCTCAGAGAAGCCTTCATGTAGGTGTATTTTTTTAAATGTCAGTGCTGAAGAGAGAGAAAACATTAGTGCTTTTTTTTTTTTTCATGTTTTCATTCTCTACAATGTTGGTAGCTGTTCATCTGAGTGTCAGAAGCTGAAGTTGTGTACACAAACAAAGTTGTACACACAAATGATCCTTATGATGCCCCTTTGTCCCCTCATCAAACAAGTGTTGGGAAGAGGACTGGCTGTATGGCTGGCCTTTGGCAAATCTGGGAACTGAACACACTGATAGAGTTTCCCCATTTTAACTACATGGGGACTCTACTTGAGGGGAAAATTATATGCTGGTACCATATGATCTATATGATGTGCAACACAAAAGTTTTCCTGTTTTTGGGCCTTTCTATGACATGACCTGTGGGCTAAGTGAAGAAAACATCACTGAGAAAGTGCTACATATACAGATACAAGTGCTCCTATTGATACGTTATTTTTCTAAGATTTTGCTGAGTAAAGCTCTTTCCATACATAAGCGTTTTGGCCATCTGCAACTGCTTGTCAGTGAGGCTGGTTTGAGAACACTAGCTGTAATTGTAACCTCAGGAATGTGTGACCAGCTCGCGGCCAGCTGTGCATGCCCTGACTTTTCCCAGGTGTTAAGATACATGGCCACTTTTGTTCCCCTTAACCAATGGGGCAAAATACAGTCCTTGTTTTTCTGCACCTTGTAGTAAGCCTAAAAACTGCTGGGTTTTGTTATTTTTTCAATAGGTCATAACAAATAGCTACATGAAGGTGTCCATGTTGTTTAATTATTGCGTATCTGTGACACAGCATACTGCATCTGTAGGATAGCATGTATTTTGTGAAATACAAAAAGGGTACTCAGTTTACCATGGTCTTGCTATAAATTAGCAGTACTGACCCTGCAAATCACATAAGTGCTCCTATTTTATTGCTGTTGCTTGGAAAAGATTTTATTTATGTTTTGATTCGATGGCATAGATATTTCTGCAGTTAAGTCTCTTGAGCCTGAGTGAGTTTTGATGCATTTTTCAACTGGTTTTCAATTTGTCTTATTTTAATGATCCATTTCATGTTCAAAGGAACGTTTAGCTGTTTTCTGTGTAGGAGCCTAATTGGAACTCCTCCTAAATCCAACCTGGAGTTGTCTGCATTTTGTTCTGCATTTTGTCATTGCCTGTCTAGCAGTTTCTTTGCTTGTGTAGCATTTACTACGTTCAAGGTGAGGCACAAATAGCTTGAAAGCAATGTGTATGCTCCTAGGTCTCCTCCTTAGAGATGCTGGGAGGGACAGTGTTTCTAGTAATCAGGAGGACAAAAATTGTTCCATGGCCTGTGACACTTTAGTCAAGTAAAAAGTGAAAACATGAGATTAATTTATGTACATGATAATTTGCACAGTGTGATCATTATAAAGGAATAAATCCATGTCTTAAGTCACTGCTTTTTGTTCTTATCTGCCAACAAGCTGCCATGATCTCCACACTGTAGATATGGAAAAGGAATTCGTTTTTATCTTAGACTAATTCTTTATATGGTAAAAGTTACACATATCATCAGTAAAAGTATCCTACCCATTCATATCAGTTTCTATGTCCATGGAATGAACTCAGACCTCAAGAGCAGATCTGTATTCTGTAATACATTCTGAGTTCTTGAATTACAGATTTCTGCCTTTTATGGGCTTTCTAAGCTTGCACTTTTGGGTTTGGTGCTCTTTGAACACAGGAAGGGCACACAGATTCTAAACCCATGTACTGGGGTTTTCCTAAATGCTCAGAAGTCAGGGATGAGCACATGCAAAAAGTTTCATGTGCCTAAATGCTTTTCAGAATCTAGTTCCTAGGGACTCAAAAAAGTGTAATCTTGCAACTCAGTGAAAAATATTAGGCTCCCAAACACTTAACCCTTGAGAAATACACCAGAGCTGTTTGGGGAGGAGAAGAGAAGCACACCAATCCAGTGCTGAGAGCTGTTTGAACATTAACACCTGTAGCAAGTTCTCCCTTATAGCTTCAGGGATATGGAGCAGTCTTGCATGATAGGCTTACATAAAAGACTGGAGAGTGTGCTTTTTCAAAGGTTTTTCTGTGGTTAAAAGTCCTGGTCTGTGACTCCTCTTAAAAAAGCAGGGGCTGTGAACTCTTCCCCAGAGCACACAGAGCTGGTGAGTCCTGGGATAAGACTGCATGATACAAATCACTCATGATTTGTGCCTCTGACTGACGTTTCTCCAGCGAGGACTCCCAGATATGTACCAGCATTGTGAGATTCCTGTAACCACTGGTCTTCGGTATTTCCTGTGAAACTTAAACCTAATGTTCGAAATCTGCATCAGCACTGAACTGTTCTGCCCTTTGTTTTCTGTTCGTCAAGGTGGCTTTTCTAATTAGCATAAATCACAAAGTTCCCGCAGCAATAGTGTTGTTCGTGTGATATACAGCATCTCTGCTGTGCCCAAGGAATATTTACAAGCCAAAGGGCTCTGTTTTGCTTGATTTGGAGAAGCCTCTTGTTTCTTCTTTCAGTTTCTCATTATAAGAAAAAGCAAATAAGGGGCTTTAAGAGAAAAATAGTGTAGAATACCATGATTCTTTTATTATTATGCACATCTGAAGTGAACAAAATCAGCTAAAGGTAAAGGATATGCAACTCTATCGACATTCAGAAATTTAAAAACAATGAAGTAGCAATATCTGTGCTACATTACATTAGACTACAATAAAAAAGTTAAATTACTCTGAATTGTGTGTAACCTAGTTGAATAAATAAGACACTTCTATGGGGTATGGATACATAATGTAAACAATTTCAAAGAATATTTGGCAGTCTCTTGGAATTTGCTCCAAATGCTTTTGGTTCAATGGGAGTGAAAAGCCATGCTCCATTATAGCCTCACTTGATATTTTATTTTAGAGGAAAGAAGCTTGGAAGCAAGTCAGCTTTGTTTTTTTTAAATTGCTTGAAGGTGACAGTAGCAAAAAAGTAGGATGAACTGCATGCTTATATTTCTTTTACCTACTCATCTTTCTTATTTTCATTGTTGCCTTTAATTTTCTTTCACTTGAAAATGAAAATGTACATGCATCAGACATATTAGTTAGAATAATTGGTGACTGCTCCCTTCATTTGAGAAACTAACTGATCTGTACACGTTTTAGTTTCATTCTCTTTCTCGAGGCTGATGCTGGAGAGGGAATAGGTGTTTTTGATATTCTATTCCTAACCTGTATATCTTTATAATGTCTATTTATTGCTAAACCATCTGAGATGATCTCGAGTGCTTTGTGTATGAGGAGTTAGAACTTTTTGGAGTAGGAAACATTTTTTTTCCTATATGGCTTTTGAAAGAGCAATTAAGAACACCTCTGATTCTGTGTAGCTTTCGTTCCTGTTGCCTTCTGCCCCATTTTCATGAGAAGTTGCAGCCTAAGTAGTATTAATCTGCTTAGTAGTGGAGTGGAAGCAGAGAACAGCTAGAAGTTGATTTTCCCAGTTTCCTGCAGTGCACAAACCCAGTTGAGCGGAGCAGTTAGCCTTGCTCCTGAGGGCTAATATAAATTAAAGGTCCTGAGCACTAGGGGTTGTTAAAATTCTCAGAGGGCTCTTTATAAGATGTTAACCCCCATGGTCTGGCCAGGCTCCAAACGGGGTAATTACATTCTTCCTACCTAAATTCCCCCTGCAATTGCAATTTGATGTGCTGGTATTCCTCACTTCCTCTCCTCTGCCGTGCCCCGTGGAACAGTTGTTGCATTTCATCCCAGAGGTACTTGCTTTCGGTGACTGATGGAGTGATCTGTGTGTAGAGTCTATAAAGCATTTTAAGAGCCTTTTGGATGAAATGTAATTTAGGATGCTTAATTTTTTTAAAAAAAATTATCTCCTGTTTAAAATTAACTGGGTTAATCTGAGCCCTGAATGAGTGTGAACTGTGTGCAACAGACCTGGAATGAGAAAGCATCAACAACTGTTCTCATTCCTCACTGAACTTCTTCCCAGAGTTTTTTTACATAAAAAATATAAAAGATCAAACTGAAAGTATAGGGAGCTTTTCTAAAGGGTTTGTTACAAAATGGGAAGAATATGAACTATATAAAAAGGCTAATGTGACTTTTCCCTCAACTGAAGTACAAATTGAAGTGTGTGTATATATATATATATATAAAATGTTCATATAACATTCCTCCTGCTTAGGGATTCTGTTGTAACCTTAAGAGCAGCAACTAAAAACTCATGTTCTAAAAGTTAGAAGTTAGTTAGTTACTTTCCTTCTACCTCTTTTTATACTAGAAGAGCTTTTCATTATAAGGACACTATAATTTTCATTAAGGTGTTGCATCCTAATTGTAAGTAGACTCGTGTAAATGTAAGTGTTGCTTATAAGTAGAAAAATATTTAGCACTCAGTGTTTAACAAGATATCTATATGTGTCAAATATAGAGAGACTTCAAATACAGTCTTTTCTAAATATGGGATTTGCATGTCAGGTATGTGCAATGCAAATAGGGTAAAGTGTGGCTGGGGGACATCTTTCTGTTCAGTTTAACACTGGTTCCTCTCCACTCTTTGAGTGTCTCATACGAAGCTTAACTGTATTACATAGGAAACCTTTGTACAGATGTAGCCTGAATATGCTAAACTCTCTTTCAAGAGGTCACTTAGTCTGGTCTGACAGCCTAAAAAGTTGTTTATAGCAGATATTTCTCTCCTAGAACATCGGCAGATGGAAACAAAAGAACAGTGTTGATCTGCGCTGTAATGTCCTCAGTAATTAAGGGACATGCTTGAAGGTGAACTACTCACCATGCTGCAGGGCAAGTTGAAGGTTTTGCAGGTGAGTTTTCTGGTAGCACAAGAAATGTATTTCCAGTCCCAGATGGGAAAAATCAATGTATGAGCCTACACAAGTGAATGTGATGCACTACCTGAGCTCCTGAGGGGATTCTTTGTGTTGCCTACTGAGTCAGGATGCTTGGAGATCTGCACTGACCCTGCATGAGGCATTTTCTGGTGCTGCTGAGGAAGGTTAAAAAAGTAAAAAGAGCCAATAAAGGAAAAACTCTATATAAAAAAAGTTAAAATACATGTCTAATACGATACAGATAGTTTGAAAGCCTGAAGCTTAAAATGTCCTTGCAAAGTCTTCCATTGTGCTTTAGTGAAAAACTACACTATGACAAACATATCTTTCTCTCTGATCTGTGATAAAAGCTGAAATAAATTTAAATATTAATAATTTTAGCTTTATGTGCTCTGCTGCTTGTTGCTTCAAATGGAGCCTTCACTAACTATACAGCCAGATGTTCTTTCTAGTTATACCTATGTAATCCCAGTCACTGTGGCTTTAATGGATTTTAACTTAGAATAAGAAATTTAGTTTCTTATTTAGTTGCCTGTACTCTATTCAGACATATTCTGATTTAAAAACAGATTGCCATTTAGAATGCAAATAAGCTATTTGTATGGTTTTATTTCTGTAACCAATGTGCC
Organism: Pseudopodoces humilis; assembly: GCF_049639895.1. Lineage (NCBI taxonomy): Eukaryota > Metazoa > Chordata > Aves > Passeriformes > Paridae > Pseudopodoces > Pseudopodoces humilis. Next base: position 30,427,913 of record NC_142207.1, on the reverse strand, counting down.
TTTCTAATTGCAATGTGTGATAGCAAATATCTGCATAAAATACAGCTGTGCTGTGAAGCACATTCTCTTAGGATACTTTCTAGTTGCTATTACCAGTGCACTTTAAAAATACATTTAGTTTGTAAATATATTAAAGAAGCAAATTGGTTATTTTTAGTTAGTTTGTGTAAATAAGTATAAATTCACACTGATTCATTCACACTAAGGGTCTCCTGACAGGCACAAGAGCTCTGTACTCGCTCTTCACATCAACACTCACGTGTCTTCACATCTTCTAAAATGTTTATGTTATTTTATTTGTTAGATATTTGGCAAATCAGCATCCTTTCATGTTCTGTACTAGATTCTGTTGCCACAAATTGCTGGAAACTTCCATGCAGAAAAAGAAATCGATGTATTTTAATACCTGAGGAACATTTAATTTATTGAATCATGTCTTTAGGTAATTTTAGAATAAGGTAGCAAAGACTTTATTTAGATGGAAGGAGACTCACAGCAAGATATTGCAGATATGCATAAACCATAATTTTGTGCGTCTGTGATCTTTCTAGCTCTTTAATGTTTTGTATTTTTTTCTTTTTTCCTTTCATGACATGTGCAACTGTTTTCCATTAATTTAAGTATAAAATTTAATTTTTCAGAAATTAATATCAGATTTGATAAATCTGTCTGTTTTTTAATTAATCCTGTTATTCGTTCAGCAAGTAGACTCTGCTGTTTGTGGTTTGCTCCTCAAAGCTATCACACTTAATTTTTCTCCAGTAAATTCTCTCCTTTGCTTTCTGTTGGCTGTTCCTGCTTCTTGCATTCTTTCCCCCTGTAAAGGAGGAATATGCTCTTTCTTCTCCTACTCATTCATAACTTTTTGACTTCTTTTGCTCTTTCCTTTTGTTACCCACAACTGTCTGTATGTTCTTTTTAAACTCTCCAAACTTTCCATCTACAGCTTTGTTCCCTGTAGCATTCTCTGGCCTAATTAATTTTAATTAGGAATTCCTTTTTGTTGCACTCTAAATTCAGTTTTATAGCACTCAGTAGAAGCTTTCATTGCTAAGGTTGAAAGAAAAAGGGTTATTCCTATTTCACCCAGTCTCCTACCTATTTCTTCATTCTTTTTCTTTTCTTTTCTTTTTTTTTTTTTCATTGATACCATTTTCTTCTTTCTCAACCTGTATCTTTAGTACTCCAAACTCAAACTTCCTTTTGTGGTTGCATTTAATTAAAGACACAGTCTGATAATTAAATATTCTAAAATGTGTAAAAAAAATAAGTGAATTTGCATTAAAGGTATTTGGGGTTGGTTTTTTTGTAAAATAGTTTTCACTAGTAGTGTCCTAGTCATTGCAGAAAACATATTTGAGAAATTTCAAAAAAGCATTAAAGTGAATTTTCTCACAGCCCCAACCTCCTCATATTTAGGAGATTATGTAGTCTACCCAGAATAATAGATTATTATTTCAATTCATTAGAGTGAAACTGTAGAAATATCTGTAGCTTCTCCAAAAATTCATCATCATTTTGGGATGTTGTCTTTAATGACTGCTCTAAATTCCATTTCTTTACAAGTATTTTGTTAACTTGGTTGTGGAGACAGGTGGATTTTTACACAAAAATTTTGTTGTGCTCTTGGGGAAACCAGCCATGCCAGTAATACTCACTTTAAATGAAATTGAGATAAATAATCGGAGGGTGACTTACTTAAGGTTTGAAACAGTTAACACTCTCTTAGGAGGAGATGAGGAGTAGATAAATGGTGAACAACTGGGAAGCTGGCTCTGAAGGACATGCTCGTGAATTTGGACACCGACTAATCTGTTTTGGCTGTTGCTGGCATGGCAAATAACAGCATAATGCAAAACCTTCCTGTTTCTTCCCACTCTGACGTTTTAACTTTCCACTGAGGGCAAGTAGCGGCCACGGGCCAAAGCCTTCACTGGCAGAAGTGGGAGCAGCAACCTCCCTCTGTCCCCTGTGGCTCGTCTGGCTCTTGTGCTGACCAGCGCACAGCAGAACACAGACTGGGGAGCCTGGAGTCAAGCTGGCCTCAGCTGAAGCATATGGCCTGGGAAGGGGTGTAAGCTACAGCCACGTGGCTTGAGTGTGGCCAGGAGCAAAACCAGACACCTCTAACTGTATTAGGTTGTATCATCTTCCCTGTTTGCCTTGGCAGAGCTGCTGGGCTCATAAAATCACCTAAAGAGAATTGCTAATATGGAGATGTTACCATTCAGGGTTATCTCCTGCTGTGTTCCTGTTAATTTTTCCCACTGTTGAGTGCTGTCAGTTTTAGGGGTTGCATGGATGTTATTCCTTTTGATTGTCTGTGAAGATGATAAGCTGGCTAAGTGGCTTGTTCAAAAAGCTCGTTCACTGGAAATACTATGGGCTGCCTTCCCCTCCGGTCAGATCATCTCCTTAATGGTCCTGTTCTTGCCTTACTACCACCAAATCCAATTTTAGCACTGCAAACTCTTTTTGCTTTGTCCCATAGAGCATCTAAAGGAAATGTTCACTGAACAGCTTCTCATCATCCATTCAGCCTGGTTTGGTGGTTTTCTCACCCTCTGCTCAGAGTAGGGATAGGACAGAGTCCCTGCTGTCCATGTCCTTTCCAGGTGCTCCCAATAGCAGCTCTCTGGAAAGCCACAGCTCCATCAGAGTCTGGCAGTCTCTGAGGATTCTCTCACGTGTCTGTTGTGTCACTGGACTGAGAAACCACCTACCCACTACTGGGAATTTTAGATCAGCAGGGTCTTCTGTATGGCTATTGCCTCAAATGGAAGAGATGTTAAGGAAAGGATCTTGTGGAAAATATCTCATATCCTGTGTTGTGATAAGATTTAGGTATGTTCTCTGTAAAAGACAGTTTAAGTCTTTCAATGTAATCAAATTATTTCTGTTTTTTCCCCCCCTCAAAGCCCCTGTTTTATTCTGAACCATGCTAAATTTTGTGCTTGCTGTGTGGAAAGTTTTTTGTGTTTCAATGTAGAGAAAAATTAATTTTCATTTTTTCCTAGAACTTTTTCATGCCCTCCATGTATTTTGCCTACTCCATAAAAGTAATAAGTTTTACCAATCCTGTCTTGATAAAGTCAGCCTTCATCTGTTTCTGACTCTTCTAACTATATTAAGACTAACTATCAAATAACAAGGAACGTGTTAAAGTCCTGTTCCTCTGAGGCTCAGACAGTCCATGCTGCTTCCCTTCAGCACTTCCTTGGAGTTTTTTGGGTGTTGCTGTTTAGGATCAGATCTATACAGGAAATTTTTGCCTGTTGATGCAGAACTGTAGGAAGGATTTGTAGTCTGCTCTCTTCAGTCTTCCAATTGCATTGTTTGTCTGAAGCTCAATGTAGAATGCCTTTGAATCCCATTAGATGAGAGCCTGTGGGGAATAAATTTCATTAATGTATATACATGTATATACCTTCAAAGTAAATTTGTGTATATTTGCAATGATCCTTGCTCTGTCACCCACCCTGCCCCATCATCCCAATTAGCTGAAGAAAGATAGGCTAAAAACTCTGAAGTCTAAAAAAAGTCTGTCTTGTTAAAAACAAAACAACCAGGCAGCCAACCCTCCTGATGTGCAGTTAAAGCTCTGCTGCCCTTATAAAGCAATAGAAAGGGCAAAATAGGTATAGTCAACACCCAAAGGAATATTCCTGCCAAGGAAATCTAATTGCAGGCATATTGCAAATGTGCAGTTTATACAGATCAGTGTGGGGAAAACATTTTCAAGACCTATTCTTCTATAAATTATTTAGGTTTTTTTCTTAGTACTTCCCTTAAGAACAGGCAATATTCTGACAATTTAAAGGAAAATAGATTGATCATAGTTGGTAAATGCTGACTGGAATTGATCAGAATCTTGGGGTGGTAAAATTCCTACATTTTCCTTATGGTCCAACTGGCTCCTCAAATAACCTCCCATATTTTTTTGTTTTAGCAATGATGTCAATATTTTGGACAAAGCTTGGCAAAGGACCTATATCAGTTTTAAATTTTCCCAGTAGTTCCTTACATCATATCATTGCTCTAAAATAACTAAATTTTGTCACCATGTTTGGTTTGTACTTTTGATTTCAATTCCCAAGTTGTGTAACTCTGTCAGAACAGCCCAAGCCTGATTCAAACTCCTAGAACAATTGTGATATTGAAAATGAGAAGAGGGATTGGTCGGTGTTGGCAGAAGTAAAACCATCCTTTGCTTTCATGCCTGTATTTGGAATGATGCTTGGTGTAAGTTACTGACACTGAGGAGTAATATCAGTAGCAGAAGACAATCCTCAGAGATGAGGTTTCTGTTGGAAAGGGGCAGCTAAGAGAAGTTTGCTTGTATGTGTTTGATGTAGGTCAGCAGATGGGTGGCTTCAAAGATCTTCAAGGAAATGTTAAATGAACACGTTAGGGGTTGGTTTATTAAATCACAGAAGACTGGGCTTGCATGGTAAGGTCTTGGTAGTGGGGGTGCTACAATGTCCTGCTCTGATTTGAGTGGTGATAAATTCAGCTCACTTCCTCAAGTCCTGTCTATTTTGCCTGCAATGGCGATGGGTGAGTTCTTCCTGCCTTTCAGAAAGTGAACCTTTAATTATATTTTGTATTACATTTTCTTTCCCCTGTCCAGATGAGGAGGGGAGTGATAGAGCAGATTTTGTGGGCACCTGGCATCCAGCCAGGATCAACCCACCACACTGATGCAGGAAAACAAAATGGCAAGGGCTTTTGGTGGTTCCCTGTTGTTTACAAAGTGAATGCCTAAGAATGTAAGAGGGCATTGAAGCAGACATCAAGGAAAGTGAGTCCTGCATTAATATATTTAATCAGATGTGGAGTCAAGGTAATAATGAATAATGTCTAAATACATTCATAAACAGGTGCAAAACACTCTTCCTCTGCCTGAAGAGCTGCCACTATTATGTGATAGCTTAATATTTCAGCTAAAACTACAGCTGAAAGACAATGATATCAAGTGATTTTTATTATCAGTTCAGTGAGGTTGAAATGAGCATAGCTATATAAAATAATGCTAAAACTTATCAAACAGACTTTTGTAGGTGCTGCTGCTCTCCCATGTGCCAAGTGGAGTTTGGCAGTGGATGACCCACCAGGGCAGTGTGATAGCAGCTCGTGATTGTATTCTGGTATTGCTCTTACAGCACTAGGACTCTGGTGAATATGCTGCATAAACTTGCATCAGAGGTGCTGCCCCTAATATAGGACAGATAGGGACAGTTGCTAGACTAAAGCTGATTATAAAATTAGTAATACTTTGTTTTCAAACGGAATTTCTTGGCTTCACTAGGTTCATGCTAAAGGTGTTCAGTTTTGGTGAGATCATCATGCTGACTTGGGTTTTCAGGTTTTTTGTACTTCCTTATATTCAGAGCATCTATTTTTATGGTTGAGCATGTATAAGCCTTATACAAACCTGCACAGCAGAGATTGTAATGTTCCTGAGGCTAGAAGAAAAGCAAGAAAGCAAAAACATCACTGGCTGAGGATTACTCTTGTAAATTCAGTATAACTTACATAAGCAAACTTGAACAGAACCACTTGGTTTAAATATCTAGGAGAGGTTCTTAATAATAAATATTTCTTCTAGCGTTGCACATTTGGACCTAGGAAACAGATGACGGTTCAAGTGCAAAATATATAATGTAGTTCAGCTTTCCACCCGTGTTTTTAGTTTCTCAGCTGTTTCTAAATGTTTGGTTCAACATCTAACAATGTGAACAAGTGAAATATAAACCTCATCTTTAGAGTGCAGGATATTATCTTGCCTTGTCTGAGTTGTGTTTCTGCTTGAATATTAGAATGTCAATCTGAGAAAGCAGGATATCAAAATGCAACCAACCAATTATCCAGGTATCTAGAAAGCTGTACTTAATTTTGTAAAGCTAAACTTGTAAAAAACATCTCATGTTAATAACAGATAATTTATTACCTTGGAAAGTCCATTCTGTATTTTAAATAGGATTACCACTGGATTCAGAAGGATGAAAACCACTGCTGAAATGTATCAGATTATTCATGGCCCATAGGGGAACTGTGCACTATGGAAAAGCAGGTGTCTCCTGTCACTAGGAAGGCTTGCCATTACAGGAATAGGATTCAGAAGGACACATGGATCTTTAAAGAATCTTTAAAGTTTCTGCTTCCTACCCCTCTACATGTTTTCAGCAAACTTTTGGAAGGATGAGGAAAAATTGTGTTTACTTGAGTTTTGTACTTATATAGCAGAATTGCGTTCTCTTTCAAGTAATTTTATTTTGGGAAGCTGCTTCTTTCTGCTGGTGATTTAAAAACTGATTTAGTTTGGTTTGGTTTTTTTTACTGTCCCTTTTTCATTATGCAAAGAGTGTAGTGATAAAACCATGCAAACTTCTTCCAAATTACCATGTTAAAATAATTTCAGGAGGTATTATACAAAGAAAAGCTAAAAGCAGCAGATCACTGTTGAGTGTCCATCAGTGCTCAACATAAGACAAATTGTATGTCTTTGTGGAAAGGCAAGAATTACCAAGCACTGCGTGAAGGTCCTGGAAGAAGGCTAAGAAGCTGGCAACTGTCCAAAAACATGCCTGACTGTTCTTAGGGTAGGTCATGGTGGGTGATGGTGTGTTGTCCATCTTTGTCCCATCAAGGAATGATTCATATTTGCTAGATATTCTTCCCTTTCTTCTGTATGTTACATTTGAAAGGAGTAATTCTTCCAGAATTAACGTCAAAATGTCATGTGCAGAGGTTATTCTGGAATGGCTCTCTGGTAATGTTTTATACTGAAGAAGTGTTAGCAGTTTGTCTTCTTGATGAGTAGCACTAATTCTCTGCCATTGAGGGTGTTCTTGAAGCAAGGAGTTGGTTTTTTATCACCTGATAGGTTTTTAGCTGTAGGGATGAAAATTGAATTTCCAGTTGAATATAGGGTGATAATCACCTAGTGACAAAGAGCTTCAGAGAAACGGACAGATTGGAAAATGTCTGGTGCTCTATGCTGTGAGATTAGGTGTCAACAGCATTCTTTGGAGCTGATGTGAAGTCTCCGAGGAAACACCCTGGCAGCCTTTTATCCAAATCACAGAGGAGTGTTCGGAAACAGAAAATCCTGGGGGAATCTTTGCAGAGCTGTGCTCAGAGTAGACATATCACCTCAAGGTACAGTACTGGGCTTGCCCTGCCATGATTTATTTCTGGTTACTTGGTTGGACCTTGGACTTCCACAGCTGGGGTCCCAGTTGTACACTGATACAGAATAGTTAAGTTGTGGTAAACTATAATGATGGTGGAGGGAGGAGGTAAAAATATTTCAAGGTGTTTGTTTCCTACTGCTCTTGAAGTCAGTTTACCTTCTGGAATAGTACTTTCAAAAGCAAACTGTATTTCCATTACTAGTCTATCCTCACTGAAAGGCTTAAGATATTCTAAGCTTCTCATTCAACAGGAAATTTCTTTTTTTCTCGAAGGCATTTGGTGATGTAGGATCCTTCTGCTATAGGAGCGTGCACATTCAGTAAAGAGCCTAATTTAATCCAGGAGTATAGAGCTAGTCAAAGGTCACAATTCTAGTATATGCTCTAAGTAGTACATATTAGGAATTTGAGAAATTATTTAATATTTATATATCTAGAATTTTCAATAAGCTGAGTGTGTTGCATACCTGTGGTGGGTTTACCCTGGCTGGATGCTGGGTGTCCACCAAATTCATTCTATCCCTTCATCTGGACAGGGGAGAGAAAATACAATAAAAGGCTCATGGGTTGGCATAAGGGCAGGGAGATCTCACTCACCTATCACAGTCATGGGCAAAACAGATGGGACTTGAGGGAATGAGTTGAATTTATCACCAGTCAAATCAGGATAGGGTAATGAGAAATAAAAACAAATCCTAAAAAGATCTTTCCCCTACCCTCCCATCTTCACAGGCTCAACTTCCCTCCCAGTTTTCTCTGCCTTTTCTCCTAACAGTTCAGGGGGTGGGCAATGAGGGTTGCAGTCATTTCATCACATTTCTTAGGGAAACACAGGGTGTATTACCAGAAATTGCAGGAAGAGGAGGCTGTTTGTGTCCCCCCAGTGTCACAGTCACCCCAAAAAGAGCAAATCTGGAGCATGGATTAGCTTCTAACCCACCTTTCACCGTTCTATGGTCACGGTAGTTTTGAATGTTTTTATGATTTAGTCTTGAAGGTAGACTTTTGCATAGTTTTGTTTTAGGAGATAGCTGGGAATTGAAGTGTGAATTAGGGTAACACAAAGGTTACTGCTTCAAATTTCATAACTCTGCTGGTGGGGTTAAGAACACTACTGTAGCCAGAGGTACATTTCCAGATCTCAGCATCTTATACAGGGTTTCCTGAAAAGAAGAATGGAAAAATCTTTCAGTGACTGTACTCTTAGTGTAGGATTATCCTAATTTCATTGTGAAATCTTCAGCTGAATACAGAAGCTCTTTTATGCTTCAATTTTTCATTAAGGTTATTTTTGTTAGTTCCATCCCCTGGTTATCCAGGTGTCTATAAAGCTGTCTAAATATGTGATGCATATTTGTTTATACAATACACATTTATATTTGTATTTACAATACACATTTAGGAAGGATGGACTTTCTGGTTAAGTCATTTAAAAATATTCCATAAATTAATCAAAATCTGTGTATCTAATATTTTTTGTTTTCAGTGGGGAAATTTTTAGATTAACTGCTGATAAAGGGATTAATATTTTTAAATCATCTGTGATTTTTTTTAAAATGATGTTTCTTTGTATAGTAATTCATGTGGCTCTACTATGATTACTACAAGCCATGAAGTCTGCTTTTAGCATCTGGCAACAGTCTGGGGTTTTTGAGCGCTGGCACAGAAGACAACAGGGTATCCCTTTGTGAGAGTGCATGTGTGTCCCAGTCTGTGGCAGTCAGAGTTCATGCTCACAACGATATGAAAAATAGATTTTTGAAATACACAGCTAATTATGGTTTTGATTAAGGAGTAATCATTCTGCTGTATAATAGTTTTGGTGCAAATGTTAGTTGTAAGGGACAAACACGTGGTAGAATTTTCTTCCTATATTTATTTCAGCTGATGGGTCTTTCTCATTTCTTCATTTGCGTAGCATTAGTTCAGCTAACAGGAACACGGGGTTGTTGTGCTGCCCTTTTTTAGAGCAAGCCTGCCCTGTCCTGCTGAGTGAGGCCATGCATTAGCTGAGAAAAATCCGCTGTACTTCCCAAGGGTGCCAGGTCAACAGCCTCATGATAGGGTCACTTTGTGCATTGAACAACACAGGAGTAAAACTGTCAGAATTTTGTAGTCTTAAGTGTAATTTACTATAAATTATAGCCTGCTCTGTTGAACTCTCAAGCAGGAATGAAACTATGGAATAATGCTGAAGTCAAAGCTGTGTTAAAGCCACTTTCTCACCTAAAGGTTTATTCACGGTCAGATTGTCCTTTAAACACAAATATGTGAAATAAAAAAAAAATAAAAAAAGCATTCAAAATGTCCAACTAAAAATTTTCCTCTGAGCAGCCAAATTCCTCTGTCTTCCTGAGTGAGAGTGGAACTTCTTTGTTGTTAACAGGTATAGCCAAAGGAAAAGGGGCTAAGAATACATACACAAAAAATCCAACAAGAAATCTAGGCTCCTGGTTTCTGAATAGCTCTCCAAATCAGTGTTTGTGTTTCCATCCATTTGCTTATGTCGGTTTCCTGGTATTCCCAAAAATATCCTGGGATAAAATACCTCTAATTGTAAGAATCTCTGTAGTGTGTTAAAGCAAACCATCACAATGGCAATATTCTCTTACATTCTTTCCACGTGTATAGAATAAAGATTGCTTGAGTATTTTAGCACAACTGAAATCTGGAATTTAAGACTTTTGTCTCACTTGTAAAATAATGGTCATGAAATTCAGATTCCAGTCCAGGATTTTGTTATTGAGTCCAAAGGTTTTTTTCATTCATTATTTTACTGTTTGCTTAAATACGACCATCTGGGCAGAGGGAAAAAAAAATTTTCCTGTGACTTTTTTTAGAATTAATGCCAATAATTCTTCCAATTATTCATGCTGATCAAGCGTTATTGGAAAAGGTTAAATACTTTTTAAAAAATCATTAAAGAACATAATTATTTTTACAGAAAAAATTACATAATTTTCTTTATTGTCTGAAGTCCACACAGCTCACAGAGCTGGGATGCTTTTTGAGAGTCTCATGATCTCCACCACTGATTTCAAGATTAATTGGAGCAATGCATGAAAATAATATTCCTCCTCCCCTCTGGGGAATGAGGCTGTACCATTCTCCTATCACCCCAAGTACTATCTAATTATTTATCCACATTAGGTAGTAGTTCTTTACCAGGAGAGTTCTCCCATTGCTTGAGAGTCCATTCATCCTGAAGAAAAGAAATACAGAATTTAGAAGGCTTCCCCATACTCCCCCATACAAAAAACCCAAAGAGAAAAGTAAACTGGAATGTATTTCTCTGTGGAATACCAGTTTAAAGTGCAGTAGGGGAACCAGTGGAACAGGGGCTTTTCAGATCCAGTAAACACTTTTCTGTCATCGTTGTAGCAATAATCAAAAATATTGGCAATTCAAGGTGCCTGATTCTGATTTTCATGTTGATGCCACAGAACCTTATTTTTGCCAAAGCTTCTTCTCTGTTATTCTGCCTCCCTCATTTCCCTTTCCCAACTGTGTCAGTCCCAGAATCACAGAATGGCTTGAGTTGGGACAAAACAGTTACCATGGGTCATCACATTCTTACCGAGGTGTAAGTAGCAGTGCTAGTGAAAAATCTCTTGTGCTGCACATCCCAACCATCCTCCAGAAATCTCTAGGATTGCTGGTGTCCTGCTGCACTGCCTTTCCAGCAGGAGCTGGAAAGCTGGGGGTGGTTAAAGTCCCTATATTGACCTGGAATTGTGAAGTTTCATCTAGTTCTTTAAAGAAGGCTTTCCTTTAAAAAGGAATTTTTTTTTCCTGGTTAGAGGTTCCATTACAGATACCCATGACATCTCCCTTGGTGGGGACATCAGTTTGATTCCAGTGGCTTGGCAAATGCCTGGAAAATCCTAATTCCTCCTGCATGTTTATCTCTATGTATGAATCTCTGTGTATGAATTTAGGCACTTTTTGTTGGGAAAATGCAGTGTCAGGTACAGGTACAAGAACACAGTGTCATGTGGCACAGCATTCCACCCTCCCTCTCAGTATAATGGGCAGGATCTAATATGGATAACTTCCAAATTGTGGTATAAGCAAGCTGTGGGTGAGCTGCAGACATTGGTGTTTGCTGTAAGCTGATGGAGAATGTGTTGCTAAATCTCTGAGTGAGATCCATGGCAACGCTGCCAAGGAACAATTGGCTTCCAAACTAGAATTAGGGTCCGTGGGAGCGGATCTGGAAAAGCCTCATGAAGGCTGCGTGGCCAAAACTGAGTAATTGCATTTTGTTGTAACTAAGTTCCTTCTTAACCACAGTCAAGAGAAATTTGTGGAACCAGTTTTCAGTTGTTTTTCAGCTGAAGACCTGAAGTTTAGCCATGTCCAATCCAAACAATGGGTGCTGAGGATTGTGTTGTGCCTTCTCTATAGACATGATTTGTTTTATCTGTGAGGATTGTCATTTGTGTTCATGTGGCAGTAGCAATTACTACAGCTCTGTTCAGATGAGGTCTTTTACAAGTGCAGTCTGTGTAAAGAAGTGGGCAGTCAAGGTTCTGAAGCATTTTGTTAAGGCCAGTAGTCTTCACACAAGTACACTGATAAAAGCAAGGCATTAGGGGCATCACTGTGATGAAAAGGAAGTTGTTGTAAAAGACACCACTTGGTGTACGATCTGTTTCCAGAGCAATACCCTGTTAAAAATGATGGTTAAGATGGAAAAGTGCATTTATTGAAAAATACCTTTTCGAATTTTTTTAGATGTTCATAAGACTGCAATTTTAAAATACAAATCAGTAAATTAATCCCTAAGGTGATAGTCAGCTTTGGGCTTATAATTTTGTGGTAACTAGAGCTTGAGTCTAGATCAGCATTGGTTAAAAAGAAAAGTTGAGACAGTTGTTTGGGAGCAAGAAGAGTAAAATGCTCCTAGAAAACAGAGGAGAGTTCTGTGAGGATGCTTTAGTAGTGGTAAAGTACTGGAGAACTGAAAATACAGAAGTACAAAAAAATGCATTAGTAAATAAGTCACAAACTATAAAAAAAAAGGGTAAGCAAGTATGCTGAGAGTATTTCAGAGATAACACAGTGGCCTCAAAAGAGAATATTTTGATTAGCTGCCTTTTCTGTCTCAGGCAAATGGTGTAACTGTAAATGGGATTTGCTATGGTAGCAAAAAACAGGTTAAATAAATAATATTAGTTTGATTTGTCAGGTTTTTTGGTGACTGTTGATACAAGGTGTTGTGAGGACTCAGGTCTGTGAGATCTGACTGCAGGTTGGAGTGTAACATTCTGATGCTGCTGCTGCATGTCATAATATGATGAGAGGAACACTTCTGCATCGGGGAAAAGTCCAGCTTTAGGGTGCTCTTAGAATATTTCCTTTCTAGAAGGAAAAGACTCAGTTATGATGAAGTTACACTGCTGTTTGTCAGAATAACCCATGTTCTTTGGTACCTCTGGGTACACAGTGATCATGACCGGAATCCTGTCAGATTTGTTGTCCCACCCCACGGTGGGTGAGCAACACAAGCGAGCAGAGCTCTGGCAGCACATTGTGGTAGGTGTCACCTACAGCAGCAAAGCAATGGGCATTTTCCCCTGGACCAGCACCTAGGCTGAGCTTCCCCACATGACAGCAGCATACAGTAGGCAGCTGAGCTCAGCCCTAAGGCATGTGTTTGACGTGCCTCCCACTCCTCCGACCACCTGGCGCTGCGCAAGAGGCAAAGCTGCAACCTGATGCCATAATGCGTGACAGCCAGGTGTTCAGTTTGCTGCTTCATATGTCAGCGTTGCCCGATTTGAGGGATAACAACGGGGGAAAATGATGATGAAAACGTTAGTAGGAGAGAAGATTGCTGTTTGACTGAAATCAGAACAGACCTTCTCTTCAAATGCACAGATGCAAAAGTATAAAGAAAATCTTTGCTCTTCCTGCTGTTGTGTATGATGCTTAAGTATGTCTAATTGGATGCCACAGAGTGCCCTGAAATAATGCTCTAACACCCTGCTACTATGGCTTGGCTGGGAAGATAATTGCTCTTCTCCTATGTAAAAAACTAATAAGGATTTCTGCAGAAAGAGTGCATGAATCATGAACCTTAGCTGCAAGCTATTAGCCAAGTTATGAGTAATTATATTTTGGATTGCTACATATTCAAATTATGAGGCAACAGATTATACTTTAACTAGATTTGCTGTAAAACATCTTTTAATTTTGTCAAAGAGCAAACCTTTTCAGGTTAAGCATTCTTAAGATAGAAGAAGTAAAACTTTAGCAAATGCCTTCAGTATCATCCTGGATTTGGGAAGATAAAATCTTTCTTGCTGCCTTGGTTTCATGCCTTAAATTATTTAACTGCTTTAAATTTCACTTTTTATATTGTACTCAGCTCCTTGAAATGCATAGAAGCAGACCACTGTTAGCACATGACTGCTTTACAATGACTGTTACACCTTCATTTCATGTTTATACCATTTTATACCATGATTTCAGTATATTGTCCTGTTTGTGTTGCAGCTGCCTCCCAAACTGCTTTTTTCTAAGTTCAGTGCAAGCTGTCTTCCAAGTAATGCCTCCATAATGCTTTCCCAGCTATTCTTCCTATATCATCATAACCTTTAGGTGCTCCTGGTAATTTTACTGGTGAAACATGGAACATAATGCCAAAACCAAGCATTTTTATTCTTTCCTAAGCAGAGATCCTAACAAGATCTCACCCAAGGTCGTACAGGCCTCATCAGGAGTAACAGGAAAGGCACTGCTGAGCCAGGGCTTGTTTCTCTGCCTTTCCACTGGTAGGATTCATTCGAGCTGAATACTTTCAGCTCTTGAGGGATTCTCTTTAGCTGTACAGAGGTAGTATGATAAATATAATGGAAAAGCTACAGGTTTCAAATCTAACTTGATTATTGACTTGTAGATAAAAGGCATTTCTATGGGGAGAAATTTCAACAGCTTTTAGGACCATTGATTACTTTTGATTCATAATTAGATTTAGAGCACAGAGAGCCTCTAAGTTAAGAGCACAGGTTCAAGATCACAAGCTGACTCGTGGACACTAAGCTGTTTTATATTTTCTGAAAACACTGTTTTAAAAGCATGTATAGTGTGAGAATTATGTCCACTTGTAAAGAAAAGGATCAATCTTTCTTGTCACCTCAGAGAGCCTTAGTGGCTAAGGCTGGTGAAAATCAGCCAGATTTAAATCCAAAATGCTGCAAAGCTTGTTGCTGCTCTGACACCTCATCTACAGAGGGCTTCATGACTGATTCTCATCTATATTCTGGAGCAATAAAAACACACAGTTTTTAATTTCATACTCACTGTAGTAGTTCTTTATCCCTCAAATTCACCCTGTCTAGCCACCAAAGAGAATAGTTTTGTTTAATTTATCAGTACACCTAATAATTAATTGGAGTCGTTCACTGTTGAAAGAGCTATACATTTGCACTTCTTGATTTCTTTTTGTTTTGCAAGATTGCTACAACAGATGTTAATGCTATCACTTTTTTTGGAGATTATTTAAGTGGCCAAGAGTGAACAGAGCTGTACTTCTTGCCTATTCAAATTCAGATGTTGGCCTGTAGCCCTAAGTTTTTCCTTTGGATTTTATCAGGGCTTTTTTAAACTAAATAGGAGAATTGGAGCTTTAGTTTTTCCAGAGTTTGTTAACATCTTATTTTTATGGATTCAAACATGTTACACTTGCATTTCAAGCCAGAGTTATAGTCTTACTTCTTGCAGGGGAAGACTTGACAGAAAAGCAGATGCAGTTGCATTACTAGTTTCATTGCTGATGTTAAATCAATGTATTGATATCTACTTGCTGCACTTAAAATTGTTGAGAGGAAGCTAAAGTGAAAGCACAGGGATAACTTGAGTCAGTTAAAACACACTGCTAAGGTTCTTCCTGACAATTTTGCTGAGTTACATAGGTACAGCATTGTTTGTAAAGCTTCTAGCTTGTGCCTCCCATAAAGTACCGTTTCCTAACATTCTATTTTTATTGAAATGTACTAAATTTATAAGTTGAGGTGGGATATTTTGGTTATTAAGTTTGTCCATCTAGTACTCCAGATTATAATAACCTGCTTTGTTTTACTGCAGCTTTAACAAAATCTATCTGACTGGACTGAGCTGTCCAAACCTAATCTCATGCAGATTTATTTTTTGAGATGTTTAGCCAAAATAGGTCATTTGTATCCAAGATCCGATTAAAAAAGAAACCACCAAAAAAAAAACCTTTAAAAAACCCCAAACCCCCAATGAACAACCACAAACCCCAAACCTAGACTCCACAGAATTGAGGAAAAGCTACCTAAAGCTATGAATGGATTTGGCCTTTAGTTCTTCATTTGAAATCTGCACATAAATAGCAAAACAGTCCATCTGTGAAAAATTGCAGTGCATTTATGCTTAGTGGTGACAACTTCTGTGTTCAGCTGTTAAATTCCCCACGGGCTTCTTCTCCACAGAAATGGGAAAGTTTCTCCCCTAACCGCAGATTCCAGCAGAAGCAGGATGCACTGGATCTGCTTAAGGGACAGGAGGGAAGTACTGCAGGGGGGCTGTTCCCCCTGCAAAAGGGGCCATAGGGCAAGAGTCTGGGGTGTGCTGGGGATGGACATGGGCTGGGATGGGAAATGCTATTTAAGTTAGAATGTAACTGAAGCTGGGTAGGAGGTAAGAGTGGAACAGGGCTAGAAAAGGACTGGCTCATGTTGGGAGGGAAGGGACTGGGTAGTAGAGCCAAGAGGAAGAACTGAAGCAGTTTAGAGATGAGGGACTGCCCTATTGCCGATGTGCACGTGCATCTTGGGGCACTTGGACACTGCCTTAGAAAGCTGGATTCTGCCTGGTTCATTCCTGTCAGGATTCTTAGGATGCCAGGCAAGGAAATGATGCTGTGTCTCACACACCATCCCTCATTGGCTATTTTCATTATTCTGAATACACAGCTGAACAGTGAGGTTTGAGAGCATACAAAGAATTCACAAATGCTGCTGAAGTCTCTCAGATCTGAGCCTTGTAAATATAAGGATGTGATTATAAGAACAGAAGGAATCATTGACATCTTAAATTGATTGTCAGTAAACACATTAATAATGAACTGTTCAGCAACTAAAATCAACAAGATCAAAGCCCACAGCATGTTCCATGAGTAGCCGCTTATCTGTAAGGTAGGTATTAAATCATGGGAGGCATAATTGCTCTATGATAATTTTAAGTTTGGCAAAATATAAAAGATGCATACTGCATAAAATTTACATGAAATAAAATTTGTCTGAGTGTTAAGTTGGGATGCTGGTTGGAGTAGATACTTTTTTGAATTCCTACTACTTATTTTCTTGGTTTAATTTTGTTTTCATTGATTCCAGGAATAAAAAATTCCATTGCTTTTACACTGCCTTTGTGCAGGGTACAGTTATTACCAGGCAGCCAATGATGTCACTTGTGTAGGGGTAAATGAATTTGCATTAGGTTTACTTTACCTATCATGAATAAAAATAATCCTGCAGGTGTTGTAACTGGACTTTGGTGCAGACTGGGAGTATGTTTTGTTCCCTATCAACTACAAAATCCACTCTGCTGCATCTTTGCAGCTGTTGCTATATGAACTGGTCCAATTAAAGCAGTGAATGTTTAACTTCAGGGTATATGGAAGTTAATTGGAAGTCTCTGAATGGTTTAAGAGCCTCACTCGAGGGGATGCTATTGATAGTTCACATGAGCAGGATGGCACTGCTTGGTGCCTGAATGTCACGAGTTAAAAGTCAAAGGGCAAAATGCTGGTCTCCGTTAAAGCCAGTGGAAGTTTTGCCATTGACTTCAACAAACAGAGGATTTCTCCCTTAATTCTGTAACTTTGGTTAGGAGGAGAATTATGTTGTACTTTAAATTCTTGTGGCTTCACCAAGAGTCTGTACTCCAAAAGTTTTTAGATTTTTATTTAGTCTGATGGTGTTTTGTGGGAAACTAAATTGAAAGTGTATTTAAGGGCCCCAGGGACCTGCTCTGGTGAACTGCATCGGGAGAAGCTGAACATCTGCTTGATGCTCGGACACAGCTTTAGCAGAACTCCTAATCATTCAAAAGAAATTGCAGAAAATCTGTTTGCTTTTAAATTTCAAACCGCATAGCTCAAACTTTAAGTTTTAATGTCCTTACATACAAGTTTTTTAAAAAAGTAAAAAAAACTCAATACAAAATATTTACCACCAAGGCAGAAAATATATAAAGGAGGAAGGGAAAGAAATGCAGTTTTGCAGTTTTAGGGTGGTTTTACACAAAGGAAAATTCAAAACTGAATTCTGGAATATAACAAAAACGTGCATCATACTAACATGAAGGTGTTTTAACAGTGATTGTGTTGTCTTAACAAACACTTCGTTTACCAGTTCTATTTCACATGTGAAATAAAATGGACTTTATAGTAAATAGATCTTTTTAATTTCAATTAACATTTTTTAACTATAAGGAAATGTACAGAATTTGTGTGGAAATCCATGTACTATGTTTACTCAAATACAGAAAATACTTTGCTGCAAACTTTTAAATATAATAAAATGCATTTAATAGCAATCTTTTTTGGTTTCATCATTATTTATGAACATAACATTCAAAATATGGAAATTCAGTTGTGGATCAAAATGACCATAAAAACAGTAACCCAAAGAACCTTATAAACATGTCAACAGCCATCATTTATCCTAGATGGCTCTACCAATGTAAAAAACATATAAAATGTAGAATAATTCTTAACATATGGTTTACTTTGTTGCATTGTTCCTACATATTATGCGTGTTAAAATCCAGAAAATTGTATTATGAAGAGAATATTGGTGTTTGTTTATTAAACTAAAGTACAGGTTAAAGTCATTCTTTTCTTGTGATGAACATATACCAACAGTGATTAAAAAATAAACATTTATTTACAAAATATTGATGCATACATATTACACAAGTCAGTTATATCAAAGTGGTTTTTAAACAATATCTGTAGCAACCAACTATTTGCATTGGTTTACCATAGTGCAAACGGTAATGTTGCAAGGCAGGTTAAAATGTGGGACTGCAATTTTAATGTTGGATTTCTCTGCTGCCTTCTGTTTTTTCTATGGCTAGAAAACTATTCCTTTTAATTTAAAAAATATCTATTTCTTGCGAATGTTGAATAGTGTACCTGAGGATAGGGCAAATTCATTATCAAGCCTAAATTCTTTCACTTATATAACTATCTTTCTGTTTACTCAGCCTGCTTACGTAGCACCATTGCCATTGATTACTAACATACTAATGAGAAAAAGGAATGGAAACACACTAAATACACTATGCCATCCCTAATTTCAGGGTTTGTCCATTTATGTGGAATTTCATCTGATACATTTCACAAGTATGCACTATATATTCAAGTGTTTAAGGATGAATCTGGTGGTATTGTGTAGTGGCGTATATGTTACCAGTATATATGTTCCTGTAAATATGATAATAAATGAAGCTGTGAAGAAAAGAACCTAAAAGCCTTCTGTCCTCAGGTGAGAAGGAGCTTGCCTTTGATTACCAATGTGTACTGAAATCTGCACATAAATTTGCATCCAAATGACTGAATATTGATTCCCTCATAATGTAAGAACTTGGTGGATTAAATCCGGTGATTTTGATTGTAGCTTTTCTCTTTTGCTGGCTTACGAGCAGCCATCAGGTAATTACATTGTCCCTTAGTTCACGTTCTGTAGCTGGTGCTGGTAGCACACAGGAGGTCGGCAATGCCTTGTGTACGTAACTTCACAGTTTGAAAGACTGGTGAGGGGGTACAACTTTTTCTATTTTTTCTCTTTGTTTTTTTTTCTCTTTTTTTTTCTTCTTTTCTTTCTTTTTTTCTTTTTGGTAGCTTCCACAATTTGTGAGGCGGCGGACCCGACGAGGATCTCATGAGCACCCGCAGCGATCTACAACCATGGCCGGTATCTTGCCGTAGATGATTTGTTCTTTGCCGTTGAAGTACAGCATATTGATGGGGGACATCTTGGTGGGCGTGCAGCAAGGGCCTGCCGAGCCCCTGGGGTTGGCTTGGTGCACGAGGTGGGTGTGGGGGTACTTTTGTAAAAACACAAATTCACATTCCCCGGAGCAATAGTTGGCTTTGTATCTTTTAGGAGCGATAATCCAATCCCATCCGAAAGCTTCGAAATCCACTGTCAGTGGGTAGCGGCAACATCGGGATTCTGTTGAGTGCTCATCACAGTCGAGACCGAAATCTCTGCGGGACCGTTTTGGTGTGTCTGTAACTCTGACCTCTAAAAATGGGTTCTGTGAGAAGAGGAGAAGGAATTGGAATAATTTCTGAGGTAAGCCCAAGTTCACTAAAAACATGCAAACAATATTTCAGATTCTGAAATGAAGTTTGCACACAAAATTTGACCTACAGTTCTTTTGTAGTTATCTCTGTATTTCCCTGCTGTTTCTCTACATAGAGCTTTAAGACCTGATAATTTGTCTCTGAAATTACCATTGTCTCAGTGCTAGTATCTTTTAACTGCTATAGGAACAGATTTTTATTTTGATGTGGAGTTTGTTTGTTTGCTTTAAACTCCATAAGGGCTTTTTTTGAGTCCTTCTGAAATTGCCTTCATTAAAATCATATTGAATTCAGGCTTTCTGGATATCAAGGAAAGGTTTTTGTCCAGACCAAGGAGGACAAAAGTTGCTCCTCTATTGCTGCCATGCTTGAATGACACTATGACTGAATGAATTTGGAGGGGAAGCTAAGTATTTTGTCTCCTGGAAGAGTCCTGTGGCCAGGAATGTACTTTTGGCACATCTCTGAGCGACACGCCTCCTACCAAAGGTGTGTTTCCACAGTCACCAACTGAGACTAGAAGGAAATTGCAACCTTCACGATTGTGAGTTTGAAAAAGTTCCCAAAGTTTCTCCCTTTCACACACTGATTTCTGCCCCATGTGTTGGTTTGCCACTGATGGGTCCATCCCTTGGAGACCATTCTTCAGGAGTTACAGCCCAGTTAAACTTTGTTACACAGGTTTCCCTCTCCCCAGATACTTGTGAGCTGTGGAGCCGCTGGAAGTGCCCTTTCCAAAGGTAAATTATATGGGAAGGTGTTTGATGGGAGGGTCACCCCTGTACCGGGAGGGGAGCTGCTGGAGAGGAGCTGGAGGGAAGAGTGATTTCCTCTCCTATTATCAGCTGTCCCTCTACCCCTTCTCTGCCGCTGAAATGTTTATTTGTAGATGATGATAGCCATGTATGTATCATCATTTGAATGGATGAAGGTGGTAAGGACATGCCTGATCATGATATCCAGCTGGCCTGTTTCAAATACACGAGATCCACATTTATATTGAATGTACAATCAAGATATCACAGAGTTTTCCTTTTAAGCACTTTAAGCTTTTAATTTAAAATTTCCTTTTAAATTATATTATATTTCTGTGAAGTTAAATGTTGCATAAATATGGTTGGACACAATGTTTATTTCCAACCTAAATATTTCTATATTTCTGTGATCAACAGATTCATCTACTACATAGAAGTAAAAGTAGAATAATATTCTTCATACTGTATTCAAAAGGAGGTATCACTTGGTTGTGATAAATTCAGAAATTTGTATAGGTTGTAGATGATTAGTTATAAACAGAAACAAATAGCAAGGGAAGTGCTGTAATTTCATTTTAGGTTTACTTCAGGTATAATTGTAGGTGCACTTCAGATGTAATTTTTCCATCTATTTTTATAAAAACAAACCAGATAGTTATTTTGTACTCTTTCTTATCATGTCTCGATTATTGTTTCAAGCAGAATTTCTCTATTCAGATATTTCTAATAGATAGAATGATACACTCTACCAAATAACGAAAGGTGAAGATCTTAACATTATGAAGATCTGTTCTTACCTTCATAAAGAGACAATTTTTGTTGTTGTTAATAGAAAATATACACATAGAGAGTATGTAGGAACTCCCTTGACTTCTCAATATTGGAAGCATCTTTCCTAACCAGTGAAAGAATCTAAAGACTGTTTTTTAACATTAAGTGAAATAGCTTCTTATTAAGAAGTACTTGCTCTCAAAATTGAAAACAATGTTACTTTTATGGTATCATCTATCAGTAATTGCCAAAACATTTTCTAGTTACTGCCTCGCAATGTCTCTCTGAACTACTGCAATTTCTTTCAATTTTTTAGATAGGGAAATGGAGGCAGAGGAAAGCTATTGATTTCTGGCATAATCACAGAGCAAAGAATGAATGAATTGAATACCCAGAACTTTTATCTTCCATTCCCTAAACAATGCATCCATTTTATCCTTAAAACAGAACTTAAATGCTTTTCAATCAAATGGGATTTTCTAAATAGACTTACCAATCCATCTTCCCCCGGTCCTGGGAAAGTTACAGCAAGATTCCGTCCGTTCTCATCAAAAGCTTTTATTTCGATGCCTAAATTGGATTCAGGCTGTTTGAGCCAGTTTTGCAACACTGTCTTCACATCAATACTCTGCCAAATACCGGTGCCTGGGTTCATGTCAAGTTTCAAAGATCGAATTCCAGTGTATCTTGTACCATCTTTCATGGGTTTAATAAGTCTCAGGATCTGCACAAACACCGTTGTAGGTTTTTGGACTTGCCTCAAGTATATCCACAATTGTGCTTTTACTACTTTGTTATATTGTATTTTAGAGCTAAACTTAAAGAAGCAACATTTTGGTTTTCCCTCCATTTGTACAAGAAAATCAGCTATAAATGAATGGAAAGAACAGATTACTGAACAGGGAACAAGAAAAAATGCGTATATAAACCTGACTAATTTTTTTCAGACTGTATAGAAAATATTACATAATATTATAAAGAGTACCAGTAACTAAGTGGATTTAACTTAATTAATTTTCTATGGTTTACACTCTACTGCAATTTTAGTGGATGTCAACAAAATTATTATTCTATCACCTACTATTAATTCATTTCTGCTAGTCACCTCCTGAGGACCTTCATAAAGCACGCAGAATAGCAGCTTTGCATAAGCTGACTCAACACGTGTGTGGTGATCCAGCTATTTCTAATTTACTCCAAAGCCCCAGCCTGCTGCAGACCATACAGCCCTGGGCAAACTGCACAAACACTTACATTTATTTTCTCAGTGGGAAGAAAATAATTGAGGGGATTAATATAAGGATCATTTTGTTTTCATTTGAATAATATTAGAGGAAAGTCACGTGCAGCGCTGCGTTCCTCCTTCCTGTAGCCTACGATGCAGCTGTCATACCTAGTCATGGCAATATCTTTCCATGCCAGGATAAAATGGGTAGTACTAATCCTAAATGGTGCAGGGCTTTAACGTTCATAAATCTCATCACTTAAGATACCTGTCTCTTTAGTGCATTTAAAATAGCTCATGGGCTTTTTATAAGAGGTAGGAAATGAACTCAGAGCAATGAAATACAGTGACTTTTTTTCAGACACTGTAACTATGTAGCAGTTTGATTAAAAATGGTTATAAGCCCTTGAACATAAAAGTCTGGAATGAAAGTGCAGGCAGACCTCAGGTTTGTGATAAGGCTGCAGTAAAATAATGTTATTAAGTGCCCATCTTAATAATTACTAAGTTGAAAAATTTCAGTGAAAAATTTACTTTTTCATCTCTGGGCTCATTTTTAGCTGGTGAGAGCAGCTGATATAATTCTCGTCTGCATATCATAACAATATCTGTAACTGCTAACATGCCTTATATGTCCTGTCATATTTTTCCTTTTTGACATCATATTCATAAGTGTTATTTAAAAAAACAGCTGCCATAGTCAAATACTTTAGCTGATGAAGAACATAAGATACTACAGTATTAACTGTGCAAAAGATACTTGATAGGAGCCATAGCAGATGTTTAGCACTCGAAAGATAACTCAGAATCTGCTCATTCAGTAAATGCCTTCATTCTTCCTTGGCACGGTTACGTGAGCTGATTGCTATAGCACGGACATTTTTGCATTTAATCTGTTACACACATATTTGCTTTAAATATATAGTTTTAACTCCGAGGTGGGTGGTGCTAGTTTATGGGATCAGCAAAGAGGCAAGAATTTAACTCTCTACTTGCACTTGCTGTAGCATGTTGCAGTTAGGTAGGTGTAGTGCTCTAAGCTGCATTTCTGTTGATTTCTATTGCTTCCAAAAATACTGGCCAGTGAAACCTCCCTCACAAAAATATAGTTCTCTCATTATCTGCACTTGTACTTTATATTTGCAAGAGGAAATGCCCCGAGTGCTGCAGATAACGAAGTTCACTAAACCGCAGATCTCCCTTTGCTTTCTAAGGCAATGGGTAAATCCTAAGTGCTACAGGGCACACACATTATAAGGAGCTGAAAACCAAACAGTAAAACAAAGGATCGCCACACGGTCATTTGAACCTGGCTCAAATTCTTTAGAAATAACGCTCTTCTCCCTCCCTCCAGCAGACATCAGCCAGCAGCCTGTTGGGAGAGCCTGAGGAGGAGTTGTGTGGCTCTACAGCAGGGAGACAACTCTCTCGGAGGGGCGGTGGGAGGCGAAAGAAGCAGGGTTACTTACACTCTGTAGGCATTGTGATAATCGTTTCGGTGGTGGCATGATAGTCATCATCTTCCAAAGAGCCATCGCTACTGTCATCTCTCTGCACATCATACTGATCAATCAGTTCCTGCAGTGGAGGAGCCTTGGGTAAAAGTTGTTTAATAACATCCCTGCTAATGTTAGGAGCTTGTTCCAGACGCAGTTTGCTGAGGATTTGAATTTTTATGGCTTCTATTCTGGAAGATTTTGTATTCTGTCTCCACGTACAAGCATTGCACAGTCCGTCCTTTTCAGCGTTCTCTGTGGGCTGACTACTGTCATCAAGAGCCACCGGATCAACTGAAATCAGCATGAACAGGTAAATAGAAGCATAGAGCGCTAGCTTTTGCATGATCTCACATTCAGTGCAGCACTTTTCCCTTCTTTTTTTTTCCCCCTCCCCCTTTCCCTTTCAGTACTAAACAGATCCGTGAAAGCAAATGCAATCTGAGAGACAGCTTGCCACACTGGTGTACCTTATATATTCCAAGGGGGCTTTTTATACTCCAACTTTGATTAGGCTCATGTCGTCAAACCCGACGATTGGTTGCTGTCCCAACAATGAATCTGGCTGTCAGAGGGTAAAGCCCTGTCGATCACAAGTCACTAGACAGCGTTTAGTTACAGCCAAGGGTGAACTGATTTATCTGGGTACTTTGCAGAGGATATGCCTTCACATTCTGAAAGGATATATTTCCCAAGTATTGTGGGCAGCAGTACTGAAAGACAGCACTGTCATTCTTAAATATTATACTAACTGTGTACTTGTACTATGAATCAAGAGAAACCTTGCTCTAAACTTGCTTTAGGCTTCTACCAGTCTTTCTGACTTGAAAGTTTGTTCTATTTAAAATAAAATCCCAAGGGGTTACTTTTAGCAGGCAGGAAAATAATACTTTAGAAATGGATTGTTAAGAGTACTAATTTATGTTGTTCAACAACTAATATATATTCAGCAGTTCTTATTTCAGAAAAGCTTACTGGGTTTTCCTAGACACTAGCTAATGTAGTATTGGAGGTTTTGTGAATATCTGACACTATGCAAATGCCTGTCTTATTTGTTTGCCCCTTTAGCATATATTAAAATACACAGAACAAATCCTTTACTGAATTAACAATCAGTAATGAAAAATGAGTCTCTCCTCTCTTCATGCTGTCACCAGAATCCTGGGCAGTAAATTAAGTATCTTTAGTAGCAAAGGTATTTTTAAGGAATATCTTTAGCTACTCACTCTAATACTAAACAGGAATACTTCAACTTGCTTTTTTCATTATTAGTGAAAGCATTAAAAGACTTAAAATATTTAAATCTCTACTGTGTCTCTATCTTCTCCATGTAACCTTTTCTTTCACTTCAAAATGTCTCTGTATTATGTCAACCTAAGTGATATCTCTGTGCTTTTTTACTTTCCACTCAAATACTTAGAAATTCTCTTATGTCCTGCTTATATGTTAAAAATATAGATTTAATATGCTTTCTGCATAAGACATACATCTCTGTGTGATTGTATTGGTTATGGCTTATAAAATCTTACATTTGATCTTAAAATGAAATGTAGTTCACATTTGATATGCTGCTAGCAATAATTATGGAGCTCACACTTAATGAGAGGGGTGAGGGGGTTAACACAGGCTGCATGTCACAGCAAACAGAAACTCTGGAACTGGTATGTATTGTAAACATTTGTATATTTGGAACCTATGTATTACAGCAATGGGAAATCCTGGAACTTCATGCAATATGCCAAAGTTTCCCTAATTTAGGACTGAATTTTCAGTTTCTCACAGAGTTTATTTTCTTTTCCCATTCTGATTACACCTAAAAATATGTCAGACAAAGTGTTTTGCATGTGTTTCTGTAGGAAAAACGTTAGTATAAGTAAAGCTGTGGACAGAACTCTAAAAAAAATTTTTTTTCCTCCTGGTCATTCATATTCTTTTTGTATCGCCTCTCCAGGGCATGCAAATTCACTGTTTACCACAGAACTGAGCCCAATATTCAGCTAATAACCAGTGACATAAATCACAAGTATTCAATTGAAACTGATTGTCCTGCCCTGGTGTAAAGTTGATGCAAGTAATAGATGTATCATGCTTACACATTCCAGGCATATAGCTTTAGGGTCAGACCCTGATATTTTGATTTTAGCCAAAAGCCATGTTCAAAGCAAGCATTTTGCTGCCTTACCTCCTGAGCATTTGATTTTTGCACAGAGACCGATGCAGCTACTCTCAACATGTGGTAACACAAATGGGCCGTGCTTCACTGGAACAAGAAGACAGGAGTTTGCAGTGCAGACTGCCTGCCATGACTATAACATCTTTAAAACAGACTCTTAGTGCATTTCAGGTGCCGGAAATGTGTTTTTATAGACGATGCATAGGGTGATTCACAGTAAGTGCTTTCTGAAAAGCACTGACCTGTTAGTGAATTTTGGGGGGATTTAAGTTGGGGGCTGCTTGCTATTTCTATAGTTAATGTCATGATAAAAGTATTTGTTATTATTTCTTTATTTTAAAATATATTTAATCATATGGTTATAGAAGGGAAAGTGGAAGTTTCCCCAAGTGGAAACTTTGACAGGTACCACATTTCACAGCAGAAACAGTTTAAGATAATGCTCCATCAATAATGATGGAAATAATGATGCAGTCATTGATATGAAAATAATTCAGTGTTCTGGCAGACCATGGCTAAAAGCCCAGGGAGAGGGGCAAGAGAGGTGCTCAGCAAAGCAGCGCCTCAGCACCGTGATCCTCTCGGGCCGTGCTCTGCAGCCACACTGGGCCCTCGCCTGCTCCTTCTCCTGCAAGTCCTCCCGCTCTGGCTGGCCAGCATGAACATGCAGAGCTTTAAGGCTCTTTTCCCAGTTTTCTGCAGAGAGTCCATTAATCTGCAAGCAGGAGTCCCTTTGCTCCCTTCTGTGCAGCATTTATTTATGGCTGCAGCATCAAGGCTGTAAGCATCCTGTAAGCCCAAAACCCCGGGGAGCTCTGTGCAAGGGCTCAGCTTGCTCTCAGGTGGCAAACAGACCCTGCTGAGCACCGCTGGTTAGGAGGCAGCAAGAGCAGCTGGAATGTGACACAGGGGCTGGGGGTGACAAAAGCACCCCAGAATTCACCAGCAGCTGCATAACAGAGAGCAGTATTTTTCCATTTCCCTCATAAAATGCATTTCATATGTACTCTAAATACAGGCTGTTAGTAGAATACTTTTCATCTTTTATGGTTGCTGGCTTATTCTTTTTTCTCTGAAATTGCAAGAATTTAGGCAAAAGCACAAAGTTGCACTTGATCAGGAGCTATTGAAGGATCTAATCTATTTGATAATAATAACAGAATATGTGATTTATTTTTCTGTCTGACTGGAATTGTAGTGGTTTTGGGAAAATTATGATGACTACAAGTGATGAAAGGTGATGACTACAGAAGTAGGTGATAGAAGAGAAAAAAATAAGTGATGAGGAAAAAGGTAAAAGGTTTTCTAAAATTTATTAGGCAAAAAAATAATTTTAAAAACCCCCAACAACAACAAAACCCTACCACATTATCACTAGCAAAACTAAAGAAGAGTTAAAAATGAAATGCACATCTTACTGAACTTTATGGCATTTTAATATTATCTTTGGGATTTGTGTCATTCTACCCGTTGTGCCTGCCAATAGTGAATAGTATTCCCAATCCTGACTATGCGAAGATCATGGCTCAAGGCCCCCAAAATCAAGCACAGCAAGAATGTTCCTTTGTAAAGGAAAAAGGCATACATCTGTCTACCTGGCAACTTCTCCTCTACTTTCCTCCTTCCACCATCAGCTTTTGGAAAACCTTAAAAAAAAATTTAAAATAAAAAAATTTAAAAAAGGGAAAATAATCCAAACCCACCCCCTACAAATTTGATAAAGAGGTTTCAAAGACATGCTGTAACTGCAAGTTCTATGGAAAAACAGTGACTGCACAGAGGAAAAGGAGATTACTAATGCCCTCCCTGAGGAGAAGGCGAGCAGAGCCCAAGCATTACCCATCCTTTTTGGCAGGCTCTCGTCAGGCAGGGAGCTCGTGCTCCCTCGGCAGCGCTCAGCACGCCGCTCGCCCTGGAGCATCCGCAGCCTGTCACCCCTGCCCGGCCAGCAGCGCACAGGGACAGCAGGCTGAGAGCTCAGCTTGTTTTGGGGGAGGACCAAATGGACATGGAAGGCAACCAGGATATTTCTGAGAAAAGGGAGAGTTACAGGAGTATGAAGGAGCTGCTTTCCTGGCAGGGGAGGAAAGGGACATGGGTTATAACCCTGCCAGCAACTGGACGACTTCATCCTGCTGTAGGCTGCATTTTCAAACACTTCCTTACAGCCTGCAGGACCAGAAATTCACTTTTCTTTATTCTGTTGTTTAAGTTAAATGAAATAGTTCTCATAATTGATTCACCTCAGAAAGTAGAACTGGAAGAAACAAAACAGGTGTTGCAAAATGCACTGTAAATCCGTGATTGCTATTTGTGTTGATGTCAAGTCCTACCTCTGAACCAGTTGGCTTCTCTCCCTGGTTTGCTGATAAGGAAGAGATAACATTCTTTCTGAGCTGCTGAGGAAGGTACTAATTGAGTAAGCTTTTTTCTCACTTTTGTCAGCACAAAGCCTAAATTCAAGAATAACAAAGTGAAATGGATAGAAAACTCCATTTTAAATCTTTTTGGACTAGACTCATCTCTCTCTTTGCTGCTGTAAGCTGGAAATAATGTTTGTGCAGTTATTTGGTTTGGAACACTTAAATTTAAATAGACAAATTCAAATATATAAAATGTATTGGAGTGAGGGTGTTTCAAGTGCTTAACTATTAGTCCAGCTCACCAGGTGCTTTCTTTTAGCCACCTGAATCACAAGACGAATGCATTACTTTGAATCACAAAGCAGATATAACAGCATGTCTATAAAACACCTAGAAAGAACTCTTGCAATAACAAAACGCCTATGGAAGCATCATCCCAATTACATTATGTAAATGCATCTACTGTAAGGCAAACACAGCCACTTTTAAACTTATTACCATGAACTAAAATATGAAAGCTGTAACTTGTGTGAGTTCTTGCTCTGGAACAAATGGCCTGGAAGAGTTTATCCTTTGCTATACTATTTTTTTTCCCCCTATAAAAAGTAGTCATATATAACCTAAGCATTCTGCTGTATCAGCTACTGGAAATCAACTTCATAGATGTTGATGGTATGAATATTCAATTCCCTTAGCTTACCAAAAAAGAAATACACCTTGGTTTTACCAGTTCTGAGTTCTAGATATCCTGTTTCACACAGGAAGAGAGCAGGTGTGGCTCAGGGTGTGGATGCCTTGGTACACTGACATCTGGATGGGGTATCCTGCAACTCCTTCTCAACCCCTGCTGGCAGGTGGCTTTTCCATGAAGACCAAGGCATTCAGCAATTTGGGATTTTGAGTGATTTCCCACGAGGAGTGGGTGGTTTGAGTACCAGGACAAAATGTCACTCTGTCTGGCAGATGATTTCCTGCACTCAGGAGCTGTAGGTGTTGCACTGGTGAGTCCTGCCTGCTAAGGAGTATCTCATAAGCCATGGCATGCAATTGTGCAATGGATAAAATGGGGAAACAGGTAAAACTGGTGGCAAAGGGCTGCTGCGGCTGTTTCAGCCCATGATGCACCTCTCACCTTGCCTAAAAGATGCTGCTGAACATAGGCTTTGGGGAAGTTGTACAGTGTTACCTTCAGCTTCTGGCCATCTCCCTCCTGCCTGCAGCTTTTGTGTTGCTGTGCATAATTGTGCCTGTGGAATTAGGCCAAAAATTCCCTGTTGCTTTTTTCTCTCCTGCATGTTCCTGTACACATTGCTCCAGAACCAACCTGATAAAACAGCTGAAATGAAACCTAGAAACAAATAGGGAAGTATATTAAGTTCATTAAAAACTTCTAAGGAAGAATGCAGTTATAGTGAAAGCTTCCAGTTTTTCTGAGTTCTTTTGTATTTCATTATTTTACTCTGCAGCCTTTACTATGTTGTCTATATATATATATATATATATATATATATATATATATATATGTAAAAGAGCCCTGCTAAATATCTAGTTAATTCTAAGGGTTCTGCCCTTCTTAAAGGATGCTGTCTTTTCTTTCTTTTCTTTACAGTTGTAGGTTTTCTGCTTTTACCCAGAATTCCTGACATTCATCCTGACTTTCACCTTCAATGTCTTTTAAAATAGCTGTGTCAGCTGCTGCATTGCTGATGGGAAACCTTGGATTCCTCTCTAGAGTTGTTACTGTGCTTGGAGAGGTTTCACTTGTGCATTTGCACAATCAAAGTGCTTGAAATACCAAATATATTATCTCGGCATCACTGGCTACAAGAATGCTTGTATTTTCTCAGAGGCAGAGCTCTTCGAAAGGGATTTTCACCCCAGGAGGTCAGTGATTTTATGTGAGTGGCCTGTCCTCTGCTGGGTTCTTCTGGAACAGCATCTGCTGGGAAGCGAGGGCCGCTGCCCTGAAAAAGTTTTTTCCTTTTCCTGTTTCTTTTTCTTTTATTTTTATTTTTAATTTTATTTATTTTATTAATACATATTTAATACATTAAAACTCTCTGGTGTTTCTGTCTTGTCTCAAATCACCTCACGGTCCCCTGGCTCATCTCCATAGACTTCAAGTGTGCTTCAGCACAGCAAGTGTGTCTTGGAGCCACCAGCTCAGGGCTCTCGCTTGCATCCCATCCCACTAATCCTGGCATATCATCCCGCAACTTGTCATGGCCAATCCTGACATTATCCCCTCTCCCTTCAAGTCTAGTTTGAAGCTCTGTCAATCAGCTCTCCTGACTCATAAGCAAAGACCTTTGAGGAAGGTGAATTCCATCAATAAGATGAAGTTATGGCAAAATTAAGCTTCTTTCCTTCCTGCCAGCACATGGTCAGCTTTAGACAGGCTAATTTGAGGCAAATGCCACTAGGATTGAATGAAAAGTAGTGGTAACATTCTCCAAGAAATCAAGCAACATTCAGATATGCAGTCATCCAAGAAGGCCTTTGAATTTGGCATATTCATCAGCAAAGGTCAAATTTACAATTTAGAGATGGGCTATCCCGATTCAACCCTGACATTAAAAATGCTGGGAATGTAAATTTTTAATAACCCTATAGAAAAAGTTAATCAGCTATTTTCTTATGATGAAATATAACATATTACAAATGTATAGCCCTACAAAGTCATTTAATGTCCTAAGTGTGTTATGGGAAAAAGCAGGCACAAAAGGCTGTGGTTTCTGAGGAAGCTGCTTCTTTTAAAGTAAGACCTGAAGAATCAGGTATTTATGAAAACCCCTGTACAAAATAATGCAGAGACAGAAAATCACATAAGCTGCTTTAGGGTTTTAGAGGACAAAGAGCAGATCAGAGACTGTGTAAAATTTCTTGATGTATTTGATTCTCATTTGGAAAAAAAGAACATAAATACTAAGTTTTTTAAATAAATTAGGTACCTTTGAAGGATTTTCACATAGCTACTACAAATGTTTAAAGGTGTTGGGGCATCCAAGAAGAAACTCAGCTTTTACTCCCCCTCCTTTATTTATATCTTTCATTATTTGTTGTTCACTCCCTGCTGATGCAGTAAAGATATTCTCAATTTATGAGCTCCATTATGAAGCATCACATAAAAAGTATCAACTGAAGGAAAGCTGCCTATACTGGCTAAAGCTTTAGCTTTACTGCCTTTTTCTCTTGGGAATTGCCTCTGAATACTCCAGCAGACACAATTCCTAACAATTTTAAAGGCTGATGCTTTAAAAATTTACAAGTTTGCTTTCAGTTTTTGTTTTTTATCCTTGAGATTTCAAGTTTTTTTCTCCCATCAGCCTGCTAGTTGGCAGCATTAGCCAGCTGGTTGATAGGAAACAAGGATAAACCACAAAGGGAATTGACTGTTTTGGGGTTCTTTACCTTCAGTAACAGACTTTCAAATCCCCTCTACCATTCTGCAGTATAAAACTACTTAAGAATTAGCCCTTCAAAGCAAAAAGCCTGACTATCACTGTATCCATGGCTGTAAGCACTCATGGAAATAATCTAAAGATTTTATACTCTCTGTTGACAATGCAAATGATTGAAAGGACGCATAAAAATAGGAATTCACATAGGAAATCTGAAATTGTTACAGTGGCTGTTGCTTCAAAGTTTAGTTTTAAGATGTCCTAGCATAATGAAGGCTGGAGAATGGCTTTTACTGAGTGGATCTGGAAGAGTTAATGGAGAAAAATATTCCATGGATACCCAGATTAATAGATACAGAGTTATTTGTTTGCTACTGACTTTGTGATAAGTACACAAAGCTTTTTTTATGTCGAGTGAACTTTGTACCAGGGTTTTTCCAGTACATAAATCTGAGGAACTTCACAACTGCTTCTGAAGTTTTGAGAAGAAAAAAGACTTGCTGCATACAAAACGGAGGTTATGATCAATTAAAAATATAATCACTTGACCAAACTTAAGACTTTTCAGACCACACTAATAAAAGAGATTGATGGTACAATTAGGAATGCAATGCAAAATGGAAATAAAATTGACTACATCAAATTACTTGATTATACTTTCTTCAATTTACTGAAGTAGCTCAACATTAAGAAATGGAAACATTTTGTCATTTTATCCAAAGCCTCTAGAACAAAGGGAAATTAATGAATAACTATTGAATTGTGCACTTGCCTGCTTTGCAAATTCTAAACTTTAATTGATGTATCTAATGATTTATATGAGTAACTTCGAGAAAGCGGTGTGGTAAATTTTAATATCCCAGTAATAGCTTGGTAGAGAGGTTAAACATTGGGGTTAAGCTGTTCGTTGGGAACTGGCATTATTACAGTTCCTACAACACACCCGTCATGCTTTATGCACCTCTTCCCTCTCAAATGAGTGTGTTTGCCAACCTTTCCCATATCCTTCTTCCTTGGGAAAATAACAGGCACTGGGGACCAGAGTATGGCTGGCTGGATGCTTGTGCTGGAAGGAAGGGCAGTCAGGGGATCCACACCCTTACCAGAAACACACCAAACTATCACATGAGAAGGGCTGTGGTGGCCTGGCCAAACCTTTCCTCTTTCTGTACAGAATCAATAAAATCAGCCGATGGTACAAGGAGGTGTTTATACTTCAGTTTTCTCACAGCACAGTCCTCATAGAATTTCTCCTTTAGTATAAAAGCAGACAGCACAAGAACACACAACACAAGCATTCCCACTCCTGGGAATTTGTGGAAGTTAAGGGAAGATCAACAAGGGTGCTGCAGATGCCTGCTTTCTGAAGTAACAGCTATGGAGCATGGGAATGGTGGCTCCTCCCAGCTGCAGGTTGTGGTGACACTAAACAAATATTTTTCCATCTTCCAGAAGTGAATTGAGCTTGGAGTGTATTATTTGGGCTTTAATTTGGGGAGAAGTCAAATTTCCTCTGAGGAAGTACATTTTCCACCTTTGCCTTGAGAGACACTTTCCTCACATTTTTTGTTCCTGAGAAGTACCAAGAAGGAAACCAAAGGCAAGGAAAAAAATTAGCACCTGGAACCAGTTTTCCCAAATACATTAGCACTGGCTCAGCTCAGCTGATGATGAAGGTTGGTCTGAGACATGGCTAAAGAAATGAAATAATTTTATTTTATCTTATCTACACAGGTTCATTTGCTCCTCACAGCACAGGGGAAATATCCATCACAGTTTGCATCCAGGTATTCCATTCACATTCCATGGCAGTTGCCATTATAAAATAGAGTGGATTTGGTTTGGGGTTTTCCTGGAAAACTTCTGTTGGCACTCCACAAATGATAGAGTAAGAGCAGGTGTTTAAATAGAGGATCACAATAAAACACAAATCTTCTTAATGAGTTATAATCAACCAAAAAGCTAATGGGATTGGGACAGTTCTTGTGAGTGTCTGAGGAGTTTCATGCCTCCACAGCAGGCTTTGCATCTGTATGATAAAATCCTTGGGAGCCAGGAACTCAGGTTGCTTTCATTCCCATTCAAACAAGCCTGGTAAGGCTTCTCTGCTTTTGTAACGATGTAATGTAAATATATTTTCAATATCTCATTGCTGACTCTCAGGGTTGTGTTCTTGGCTCTAATTCAGCTATTTAGGGTCCTAAGCATTAACATTCAGTTGATTTATATTTCTGTGCTTACTAATTGCTAATTCCTCAAAATTTATGGACTTCTTTTTCATCAGATTCCAGGGGCTTTATCCAGAGGTGTGAGGGGAAATGTGGCTACAGGGAATGCAAATTTTGTTACTTGAGCTGCTGTTCCCCCGTTTATCTTTCCATTCTCTCTTCTGGTTTTCACCAGCGTCTTTTGTTTTCCAGGGAAAGTGTCTTTAAGCTTCATGTTCTATGGAATATGGGCTTTTCTGTTTTCTTCTTGTAATTAATTAATTAGTTTTTAATTTTAAGGTGTTTAATTAATACCTCACCAATTTTGGCTGAGGCTGTGAAATCAGAGATGACCTGTGCTCGTTTGAATATAACCAGGTCTTTTTTATTTTACTAAAATCATGGGTGCTAGGAAACTGCATAATCCTCAAGGAATCTCAGCAAGTATGCAAAATAATCTGTCACTTCATGCCTTGAGCTCTGCTAAGGACTGGCTTTAGTGTCAAAGTGTGAGATCAAAAATCCTTTCCAAGCTTTGAGGTGCACACTGCAGTAAATCTGGGTGCTCTAAATCCATTATAATGGTCGCATCTCCTGTAAGCTAGTTATGTATTAAGTATTGTCTCTTTAACCCCTATAGAGTGTTCTTTCTTTCCATTCCATTATATGGTCTATTGTATTCTTTTTTTTTTCTAATTTATTTTTATGAGAAATCAGTGATTTCTTATCTCCTTTCTCTGTTCCATGCTTAACTTTAGATAATCTTGTTCTTTTTTTCTATAATAAATAGCTCTGCTTTTTTGGCATTGGTGCTTCAGCTCTGTATCATTTTTGTCTCCTTCTCTAGGGTTATGCTGCAAGGAGTTTCTTTCTCTGAAGATGGAGTAATCAACAATATTCTGCAAATGTCTACTGTACTTCTGGCAAGGTAACATATAGATTATACAGATGTAAATAAACTAGAGTTGTCCTATATTTACTCATTCTACACACCACTATTTTGAAGTTGCAAAAAAAGCCACCTGCGTGTAAAAGAAAAGTTTTTAATTAAGCTATCCACAGTGGCATTAACTTTAAATAATAACAGCTTTTAAACAGAATAATAAGCGTGAAACCCTGTAAGCTTTGCAGATAGTTGAGGTGTTCCTCTGGCTGACTGAGTACTCCCAGCTGAACAGTTTGCTCCACAGGTCTGTCTGACTGGAAGGCAGAATAAAAACATTTTTCTCAAAGTGCTTCCTATTTAGCTATGACCAAACCTCATGAGAACTATGGCCCTTAAAAAGCAGCCCAAAATGGTTCCATTTTGGGTGGCTCTGCCTACTTCTATAGCATGGAAATGTCTTGAATCTAAAGCCAAATTTGCATAGGTTAGATTAATGCAAACAATGTGTTATTATGTTTGTTTTTTTAAAATCATGTAGTAGTTTTAAATACCACACTTGAGTTTACTGGGGTGATAATTAGAATACTAAATACTTCTATCAGTGGCATCCCTTAAATGTAATTCAACAGTGGATAAGAACCCAAAATTTTTCAAATACAAGATTTTATTTCCTCTATAAGACCTGAAATGTACTTTTCCTCACAAGGTAAAAGTAAAATGTAACATTATTATTGCTATTACCCAGTAGTGTATCATGCAGCCAGTGTATACCCCACCACCTGTGATTTTGCCTGCTGCATGCTCAGCGTTCAGGAAATAAGCAAGAATAAATTTATTTTCCATCTGCTGTATGCTTGAGTGTAGGAGCAGCAGGACTATATTTACAGAAAATTCATGAGGGAAAAGAAGTGTTTCAGAGCTTAAATAAACAGACTTTGTTCACTTGACTGATGCTCAGTGATGACTTTTGGAATTGGCTGAGAACCTTCCAAAATGGCTTTTCATGGCTGTAGGACTGAGCTTGGGGGGGGGTTTGATTTTGGGGAGGAGGGTGGGGTGGGTTCTATTGCAGTGCAATGGTATCATCATCAATGTGCCTATGTAAACATTTCTAATACTATCAAATTCTCTGCAGAGGGGAGCACAAAAACTTGCTTGTAGTTTTCTGCTAGGGAGAACTGAGAAGCTGTATCAGTACCCAAAATGATGCAGACAGCTTTTCACTAAATTCTGTTTTCATGCCTATAAAACAGAGTTCAAAACAGAGATATTATAACATGAAGTGTCTTTCTTCTTTCTAAAGATGAAATAACAGTAAGTTTGAAGCATGGTAAAGGTACAAGAAAGGCACAGTGCTGGTTGAAGAGACCAAATCTTGTGTGCAGTTTTGTTCTTTAAGAAGCACATACGCAAAGCCGTGAGTAAATACTAATAAAACCTGGCAAAATGTCACCGAAGACAAAATATTCCAAAGGCAGTGTTTTCAAAATCCTTTGACACTTAATTAAAAGATCATATGGACTTGCAAAAGCTGTGTGGATCAGGGCCCAGGAGAAGTCAGTTCTTGACTTTAGTTTCCAGTGTCTTTTGCTCTTTTGCATCAAGCAGGAGCTTCTTCCAAAAATAATTTCCTGAAGGCAAATGACCTGTTATAGCACTTATTACTTGGGGTATAATGTTCAAAGCAGGAGTGACCCTTAAATTAGTTGAGAAACACATATGAAACTTGCAACTTCTAATAATAGTGAGGCAAGTCTTCCATATGTTGTTACAAATTTCAGTCCAAGATGATTAACGTGGTTCACAGGCTACTCTTGTAAGATGATAGAAGAGATATTTTTGCTGCCTCTCCTGAGAGGGCTAGTGTTTCAAATTATTTCCAAACAAGCTTCTTCCAAGTGAGAGATGGTTCTCATTTTTTTGTCACCTTAATAAAAAGGTGATGAACACTCTCTTCTTAACTGTGCCCTTATATGCACATCAAACAAATATTATGACAGTATGATGTGATAACAGCGTGTATGTGCTATCCATGAAATAATGTTATATTCATAAATACAAGTCATTAATTTATTGTGCCTGTCATTATGTTTGGAATAGAAAGCTTATATTGTAAGCCTGCAGGGAATCTCAGAAGTTAATTCAACAGCTACATCTTCATTCAAAGCTATTTTTAGTTATAGCAGGTCTCTATCTATTATATTTTACATCAATTCTGTCCAAAGACTTCAGAAGAAAAAAAAAAAATCTTATTAACTCCTTTATTAATTAAAATCAAGGCAATAGTAAATTGGGTAGGAAATTGTTTATGGCCATAAACAAGATGGAGTGGCCTGGGATATTATTTTTTTTTTAATAGAAAAAGGTGACTGATGAAGCTCAAAGGATCATGTTTGACTACTTATTTATTTGCATGTTATTTATTTATTTACTGGTGCTATGTGATGCTGTTCCTAGATGAGAGACATAAAAACTCTAAATATTCTTGTTTTGCTGAAACTATTCATCCTGATTCATCCTATCTGATTCAGAAGAACTGAGGCTTGAAATGCCTGTCTGTCTGTGGATGCTGTTGACGCTGGCTGAAAAGAATTTGTCAGACTGGGTGTTTGTGAGCTGTTAGCTGTGCCACTGAACAACTCCTTTAGTTCACTAAATTCTGGCTTGTTTTGAAGCTAAGTGACACAAGTTTTGCTGTGGAAACTGCATCCAGTTGTTGGCCTCTCATCACAGAGACTGTGTTTGAGTAAAGTTTTCCATCTAGTAAGAGGTCATGCCACATACAAGTGGGATCTTGAACTTTGAACTGCGTGAGATGAACAATCTTTAATTCAATCATCAAAAAGCAGACTTTTGACTTGAAGGAAAGGGGAAGAAGGGGCTGCCATAAAGAGAGTGAGAAGTTATTCAAGTTGGTATTAAGCTATAGGATTGTTGGCAGATTACCTGGGATCAAATGGCCTTCTTGGGGTTTTTGTAGTCCATTTGTCTCTCAGATATTATATTGCTTTCCTATATTAATTACTTTATTAAAACAAGTATATAATCAAACTGAAAATCCCCCCAAGGCATTTTCTAGTTTTATGAGCTACTGGATCAGAGATTATTAGGGTACAAAACTCTGTGTGTGCGTGTGTATGTCTGTGCATATCTGTCCTTGTTAAAACTCAGGGCCATCCCAAACCGATGGGATACAGGATGTCTGCACCCTGAAATAGCCAGAGGCTGATCCAAAGACATTTAATTGTCATATAATACTCATGACATTTTTCTCATGTGCATTTCTGCTTGGATAACAAAACCAGGCATCAGTTCATGCTGCCCGAGGTATGCTCTTCTGTAAGCCCGACC
Source organism: Pseudopodoces humilis (assembly GCF_049639895.1). Taxonomy (NCBI): domain Eukaryota; kingdom Metazoa; phylum Chordata; class Aves; order Passeriformes; family Paridae; genus Pseudopodoces; species Pseudopodoces humilis. Next base: position 30,389,746 of record NC_142207.1, on the reverse strand, counting down.
TGGCTGGAAGATGGATGGAGATTTGAGCTTCCACCATTAAATTCCAGCTCCCACCATTAAACTTCCACAGATAAATTTTGTAGCCTTGGTAGTTTTTGGCAGGCATCTAAAAACAAGATTTTGCCTTAGATCCAAGTTTTCTTCCAGCCTAAACTCTATTTGTCTATGCCTAAGCCAATGCTTAGACATCACTTCTCAGGTCATACTGTCAGTGTACTTCTGGGTGTTAATTTTTGCTGTGGGTCTGACCTGCCCCTAGCTCCTGGCTTAGCTCAGCAGCCTCTGCCAGTCCCAAACCTGTAGGTGCACCCCCCATCTGTCAAAGGTGAACACTATATCTCAATCAACACTAAAACAGAGGTATTAATCCTGCTGTTATTCTGTCCCACAGCTTATTCCACAAGCCCTTTACTATTCAAATCATGCCTTCTCAATTTTTAGATCTTTCTAGCAGTAGATGATCTTAAGCTTCAATGGCTTGTTTAGAATGATGCATATTAACACATCAAATACTTTGAGTCTTTTTATTCATAAAAACTTTTTTACATGCACTCAAGATTAGCTTTCCTTCAAAACCCTGCCTTAATGAAGGAAATGTGTAGCAATCTTATGCCATCTAACTCCAAATTCCAACTGAAATATTCTTTCTACTCCTCTATTTAAGGTAGGAATGGATATCATAAAATTAACAAGAAATTGGGAAAAATGAGACTTGAAGCAGAACTCTGGTCCAAATAGGCTCCTGAAATGTTAAATCTCTGAGCATAGAGTAACTGTTACACACACCATTCATAACTAACATTATTTCAGCAGAATTGTTCTACTTGCTTAGGATGTTCTCAAGACAATTGCATCCTCCCAAATAAATTATTTTTTCCTTGTTAAAAGTTGGGGTTTTTTTTTCCTCTTGAAATCAAATTGCAGAGTTATGTGTATAGGCATCTACCTATAGCATGAATGAAATTTGTTATTTTCTTCTTTCCCATTATGTGGTTATAGGTAATATTTTTAATTATGACCTCCAAAAACTATTATTACATCTTTCTATTTGATCTATGTAATGTCATAAATTTCTCTGTGTACAAGAGTTCTGATTTGAAGACGATGCAGCTGAAAAACCTCGTGGTAGAGTGGAAAGGACATTTAATGGTAACTCAGATAAGATAATTAGGTCATTTGGGTTTTGAATAATGTCTAGAGCTATCAAACTATTTATTATGTGAGGTAATCATGATGACATTGTTGGTAAATGAGACTCTTCTGAAAATTAATTTCAAATTTATCTTCTCATTTCAGTGACAGTTGAAGTAGTTTTGTGACTTTATAAAGGAATTTATTTGCCATTTGTGCTGCAAAAGGTGATGTTGGTGTATGAGAAAAACTACAGAGGTCTTGATCTCAGCCAGCGAGGCAATTTAGGGAAATGGAAGTTTGCAGCAGCAGCAATAGCTCAGATTCAGTCACCATAAATCTCCCTGAGGGATGCAATTCCCCAGCATCTGTATCCTTCAGTCCCCTGTCTTTGCTTTAATGTATCCTCTAAGGGAGTCACTACCCCAGCTTCTTTCCAAGGCATCTTCTGGCTCATTTCCTCTGGCTCATTTGAAAATTCATTTGCCCTGTGCTCAAAGGGAGCCAGTTTTATTGCCCACCTCCTTGCACACTGACCAGTTCTGCACAGCAGGGACAGTCTTTGGTGGTCTCTGCATGGGCTGCCTGTGATATCCCTGATAGTCAGGGGGGATGCATGCCTGCCCTCGAGGAACATTGAGAGAGGTGGGCCAGGCTCTTAAAGCAGTAAAAGCCATCACCACTGCTCTCATGACAGCAAGAGTTCACCCTTTCACATGTTTGTACTGCTTAATCTTTCAAGGTGGAGAAACTGGTCTGACAGAGAAAGGTGGATTTGAGACTTACTGTAGGTACCAGGAAAACCTGCATTTCACAGGCATTCATCATCTTTAGTCTTGTCCCTAAAGCACATGAAGAACTAGTTCTTAGGGGCAGGATGCCTTACTCTGAACAAAGCTGGGATAAAACAATGTGGTGGGTTAAGCTCAGTTAACAGCCACACACCCACCTGGCTGCTCATGCCCTCCTCTCTCCTCCTGAGGGAGGAGAAATGAAGAAATGAGGAGGAAGGAAAGACTTATGGGTGGACATAAAGATAGGCAGGTGCAGCCAAAGTGAGGTGTGAAAGCAAAGCAGAGGAGGAGGAAAAGGGAGTTGTTTCTCATAATAATGTGGATCCCAATGTGAAAATTTGAAGGTACAGACGTGGGTTCAACATTCCTCTGAAACACAACTTCCCTACATTAATGTCCACAGATGGCAGAAAATTGAGAGGAGCAGGGTTTTAGTGTATCACTGTTCTGCTGATCCTCAACCTCGCCGTGATGCAGTGATGTCTGCCTTTATCTCTGCTGGGAGGCAATTTCCTGTTTAATAATTAATTTTAGTATCTTTTTGGAGCAGAAACAGCGACAGTGATTTTTATTTTGGAGAAGGAAATGCTATGGCAAGATTGGGCCTTAAGTTTTATTTCTCTGTATTGTTTCCTTTTGTATGGCAGATTTTGTACAGCTACTGCTTTGCTCCTGCCCTCAGCGCTCTTTGTTTTAGGCATGCCAGCAACCATATTTCAGTGTGATTCTTGCTTTTTTTCCAGCTCATATCTGACTGTCACAAAGCTGTCATTTTCAGTGTAGAAAGAAGATGGCTTTGTTTGCAGTTCCATGTCTCAGGGAAGCCTGATCTGGTGTTGTATTGCAGTGCACATCCCAAAGTTTGAGTTTATTCTAAGAGACATCTAAATGCAAAACATTTACCCGCTTTTTCTCTGTCCGGCTTCTCAGCTGACTGTAATTCTGGTGGGTGGCTTTTCAGTCACAAATCTCTTTTGATCCTCTTTTCAATATTCTAATGCCTCATGTTTGGTTAATCCTCTTGCTGTGCTGCTGCCTGGGTTTTCCAGGGCTGCAGTTTGCATGTCTGCCTAGGCTTCATGCCTTAGTGCTGTTAGGTACTGATAAAAAATTAAGTAAAAGAGGACTTGCATATAAATTAGGAATATTTCTGTGGCTGGTATACTGCCTTATTTTAAAAAAAATGTGAATAAGATTTGGTATTTATTATACCTACTTATGTTTTCCAGCCCTGCACACAGGTAAGGATGGTCTCTGCTCACCAGGAGGGAAGGGACTGAGTGCACAAACCGCACCAGGGCTGCTGCTGGGCCCTGGGAGACAGGAGCCACGTGTGTCCACGCTGCCTTTCATCGCCAGTGTATGCTCAGACTCACTGCTGACCTCCTGCCAGACAGTGTCTTCACTTTCATAAATAGACTGAAAAAAAAGCTATCGCTGCCTCTTCCCCAGACTGAGCTCCTGGGGGAGTTTATTGCTGCTGTTTCTGTTTTCCTCCATGATGAATGTGCAGTGCTGCTGTGGCGATTTAGCACCAGGTTTCTGCGGACACCACAGAAGGAGCCATAGTGCAGGAAGGTTTCTTAGGGAAAAACAACCCTAGTTATTGCTAGGCCCTCGAGATCAGCCCCAGACCCGAGGCCAATGTGCACAGGGGAACAGGCTGCACTCTTCTGTCAGGGCAGAGCCCAGGTCGGGGCTCACTGCCAGCGAATATTCCTTAGCTGAAATGGTCAATCTCCCCCTGCTGGAAGATATTACACTGTTCTGGAAAACTCATCTCGAGTGAGAATTAATACTCAATTTCTTGTCCGCTTCTGAATTCCTTAGGTGTCTTTGTTCCGTGGTTACTCAGAGACACTGACCTCACTGCCCTTGGGGAGAGTTTGGAGAGTCCCAGGGAGTCAGCACCACTGTCCATTCCAGGACACAAAACCTGGAAAGCCCCAAGAGCAAAAATTCCATTTTAAAGATTCCTAAAATTTCCCAAATAGATTTCCATTACAAACTTTCTAATAATTTCTGGATTAATGACACAAATTGAAACAAAAGCATCTAACAACTATTGCGTTCATTTGGATAAACATTTGTGCTGTGTAGAAACATGCCATTTATTTTACCCCTCTTCTTGATTATCTTAGAAGTTTCCCGGCTTAAATAATTCTTTTATTCTGGTTTCTTCTTTTTTACTTTAAGTATAGCTTGTCCTGTGGGAGAAAAGAATACCCACGTATTCCATCTCTTTTTTTTTTAGCAGAGCGCCTTTATAGTGTAACTTTATCATAATTATCTTCTTAGCCCATTTTTAAGCATCTAGACAAATTCCAAATAGATAATGTTGGGGTTTTTTTTTCCTAGAAAATTTTGCAAATATGGTGACTTAAGCAGTTCTAAATATCTTTGCACAGGTGTTGCTGACTGGATGAAATGAATTTCTGCAACTCAGCCCCTATCCAATGAAGAGCTGCAGGACGCACTGAAGTGTAAATACATGAGTGAAAGTGAGCATGTTCTTCAAGTTCTGCTGCTAAATGAGATATTTCATAATTTTTTAAAAAAAAATCCCAAGTCCTTCCCTAAATGTGCCATTGTGATAATCACAAAGTGCTGGGGTTTCTTTAATGTGTACACAGTTCAGTGCACACACTGATTTTGTGTTTTTCCTTTGAGTTATAGCAGTATATGCACATCCAGCTAACACCAAAAGAAATAAAACTAATAGCAGTGGGTTCAACCTATTTCAAATATTCAAGGTCTCCTCCTTCAAGAAAGTGGAATTCGACTTTACAGCTATATTCTATTATATTTTAACTTAAATGTAAAAGCTATCAAACCATTTTTTGAGAGCAGGAGGATGGGACATTCCAAAAATAATCATGATCTAGAAATCGATGTTGTGCCCTGAGGTTTGGAGCAGTCGTGCAATCCCCACTGTCATGTACTTTTGGTAGTAACAGAGTTGAAAACTAGGGCAGCACTGAGGTACTGCCATGGCATGTGCTTGGGCATCCTGCAATCATATTTGTCCTCACTTTAAATCAACCTGGTTGCAAACATCAAGGAAATATTTTAAGAAAATAAAAGCTCTCAGTTGTGCGTAGAACAGCGAGAGCAGCTGAGACCGGTGTATAATGAAAGAAGAATTAGGTAAAAAAAAGAAAAATCCAAAGCTGAGGAAAAGAGCACCTTTCCCATGCACAAAGTTTTGGAAAATAGAGCCTTTATTTAGCTGGTGGCTTCTTACTCTAAAACCCTGTGTTGCAGTGATCTCCTTTGCATCATGGTTTTTGATTTTAAAACTCTACCAAAGTACTTATTAGAAGATCTTCACAGAATATCAGGTACAACTTCAAGGCTTTTGGATTATTAGGAGATTTTAGTCAATAGCAAAAATCTTAATGGCTTTCTAGCTCTTTGGACTCCATACTGATTCTTCTCAGACTGCACAATGTTTTCCAACCCGTACAGTTAGTGGATTACTGCATGTATAAATAGATTTTGTAAAGTCACCACGTGGCTGTGGCCATGCTGGGGGGAGCTCCTGGGGCAGACAGTGCTTTTCATAGCTTTCCTTTAACTCTTCAGCTGAATTAGAAATATGTGCCTCAGTGAGGCTCTCCCTAATACCAGTGTCTGTTTGTATAGTTAAAAACATTAATTAAGAAACAGAGCAAGTGTTTCAGCCAATGACCTCTGACTAGGGATTGAATTGGTGGTTGGATTTGGATAAATCCATGGAGTTTTGTAGCCCTTTTTTGAATGCCACATCGTTTGTCAGTGGTTTCTTAAATGAACTTAAGCACTGCTTGGGAAAAATGATTGTGTTTTCTCTGCTTTCTGTTGGAAGGGCAGGGAGAATCTGAACCAGCATCTGTGGTGAGCAGCACTGATGGACTGACCATCCAAGCAGCGCCTTGGCAAAACCAGAGCATGTGCTACTGCTGCCAGCTGGCCAACCACACAGCTCAGGTCAGAAGATGTGGAAGAAAGCTGGGGTTACTGGAAATGGGGCACAACTTACAGGTGAAATGGGAGGGAGCTGAGGCAGAAGAGGATATAAGTTCAGAAATTAAAGTGGGGTATTGTGGGCCTGTGGGACAGAGAAGAGGAATTGAAGGCTTGGAGAGGGGTTCACAGATGTGGAGGAACTGTGAAATTGTATCAGAGGGAGGCAGAAAACAGATTTAATTTATTCTGTTACCCTTGGACAAACTCTTTAAAACTTTGCCATCTGGTGCAGAGGTTGTAAAGTGACAAATATTAACAAAAAAGAAGTAGATTAGCAGTTTCTTACCTAAGTTCCTCTGAAGATTCATCAGAGCTGAACTATTCAGTCTAGGTACCATTCCAGCAGTTCCAATGCTAACACCATTCCCTGCTTTCTGTGGTTCAGTTTGCACCAGTTTCACCCATTTCACATCACTCTGGGGTGAACAGCTACACACAGAGCAGGGCTTGCTCTAAGAATTTAGAGGCTTTGGGCTATATTTAGGAACAACTAGCAAACTCCAATAAGCAAATAACTAGTGAAACTATCTAATAAAATAAATGCCAGGTCTTATGACAACAAAAAGTAAAACCTGCTTTAAAACAATTTATTCTGGAGGGAGATTGCCTTCCTTATCCCTGCAGGAAAATGCTTTCAGCCACTGAAATTCAGGAGAGGGGTGCAAGAGGCAGCATTATCTGGCAAGGTGAGTTGCAGAAAAGGCTTTGATGCTTGTACCCTCCCAAACCAGTCTGTGCCCACCAAGGTTTCCTGCACCCTGGGAGGGCAGGGAACCTTGAAGCCCCATAGCCCCACTCCCTGGGCAACTGCTGCACCTTTGAGGCCTTCATGCTGGGGGCTGGGGCACCTCAGATTTGGGTATTGTGGTTTTCAACATCACAGCACCCATGTCCGGCCCCAACCTTGCACACTGAAATGCTTTACAAGCTAAATATTTCATCAACTGCCTGGCCTGTGCCTGGCTGTAGTCATTTCAAATGGATGCTCTGCATTTAAAAAACACTGCCTGCTTTCCCTCAGCCCAACATAATCAGCTGTCTTGCAAACTCCACAGCTAATAAAATATTAAATCCGTTTTAGCACCCAGAAATAAATATGGGCTCGAGGTTCTCATCACATGTATCTCCCTCTCCTTAGGTCCCTGTCCCTGCCACATCCCACAGAGGTGCTGCTGCTCAGGACAAGGCTTGTTGTTGGGTGGTGGCACAGGAGAAGAGCAGTGCCCCAGGACCCCAGAGTATTATCTATTGGGATGCAGTGAAGTGATCCAGTCAGGCACCAGCTGTGCTTGCAGCCTGTGGAATGTCTGCCCCGTGGCTCCAAGTTGCTCAATGGGAGCTGCATTCATTGAAAAGCTGAAGATAAAAGTAGAAACTTGCATTAGAAACCAGGCTAGAATAATAAAGAGCACAGTAGCCGTAAGCCTTATACAAGGATATTTAAAATTTAGTTACAAAATCCTTGTTTAAAAACAGGATATGGTTTAAAAATCACTGTTGTAGTAATACCACTGTGTTACTGCAAAGTGACCTTGCCATTCCAGGACTTCATCTTGTTTTAATTCTGTGGGCTAGGAGTTTATTTGATTTTCTCCTCCAGCCACCTACAGGTGAGCTAAAGCGGTAATAAAACATCTGCACAAAATCTTTCCAGGTCAGCAGGTCCCAAGTCAAAGCTCCTTGAAATCAGAGGGCACAGTGTCACCAGCCTTAACAGGTTTTGGGTCGAGCTCCTCAGACCTGCCCCTGCAACACTTGCAGCACATGCTGAGTGCCCAAGGGGCTTAATCCTGGCTGGGGAACTCGTCACTTAAAAATGACACATGTGAGGAGCTGGAGCTGCCGAGGACATGAGGTTGTCTGCTCTGGGAACTGCTGCTAAGGGTCGAGCTTTGGTCTCCTGTTGCACCCCAGCCCCAGAAACTCTGCCTTTGGTCTCTAAGGGAGCATGGTTCCCAATAGAGCTGGGTGAAATGATGTAGCAAACACAGTGTGTACAAACCCCGTGCACAGCACTTGGCAGCACAGTGCTTTCTCTGGGCCCCAGGGGCAGTAATTAGTAAAATAATGTGGGGTTTTTAATTCACAGGTGGACTGTTTGCAAGTAATGAGTGTAATATTGTGTGGTGGTTTTGGGTGATGACAGCAGATGTAGCAGCAGTCCTTTCATACAAGGAACTGCTGGATTTTGTTGTTGGATGTGTACAGGGGTGGCTGCCTGCTCCCTGTCTCCCTACTTTCGAGGCTAGGGAGGGTTTCCCAGCCACTGGAGAGCAGAGGGATGTTATTTTTCTGTACCTGTCCATCTCCTGGCTCTCCCTGCACTGCACAACCCCTCCAGGAGTGCAAGGGATAATCTGTGACCAGCAGCTACAGTTACAGTAGTGTTTCTCCTGACTAAGGTTACCAGTGTAGTATTTTCTTTGGCTTTGAAAACACTGCAAGAAATTCCTTGGCAAGCCAATGACTGACTGGAAATGTGTTAGAAACCTACTTGACAATTGGACACCTGCTTGGCAATAATCTCTGAGGTGCTGCAGCATGTCCAGGAACAGGCAACTGAGCTGGGTGAAGGGGCTAGAGAGTCAATCATGTGAGGAGGGGCTGAGGAAGCTGGGGGTGTTCAATCTGGAGAAAAGGAGGCTCAGGGGAGACATTATTGCTCCTTAGAACTACTTGAAAGGATGGTGCAGTGAGATGGGTTGGTCTCTTCTCCCAAGTAACAGCAATAGATCCAGAGGAAATGGCCTCAGGTTGTGCCAGGTGAGGTTTGGGTTGGATATTTGAAAAAATTCCTTCATCAAAGGGGTGGCCAAGTATTGTAACAATCTGCCCAGGGCAGTGGCAGAGTCACCATCCCTGGAGATATTTAAAAGCTGTATAGCTGTGCCACTAAGGGACGTGTTTTAGTGGTGGACTTGGCAGTGCCAGGTTACCAATTGGACTTGATGATCTTGTAGGTCCTTTCCAATCTAAATGATTCTCTGATTCTATAAAACCTGCCTAAATAGATAGGAGACTTAGCCAGAGCTAAGGGGGCACAAGCACAGTGTGCAGCCCTGCAGCACCCCTGGCTTTCAGTCTGTTGCTGTAGGACAAGCCAGGGCCAGCATGAGCCTTGTGTCCCCAGGCCTGTCACCATCAGGGCCAGGAGACTCCTGCAAGTCCTGGGGTGCTGTTTGCCAGCCCCAGCCAGGCATGAGCTCCGTGACAGCCTCCCAGAGGCGATGCCCAGGTGTGCTCGTGAGTATTGTACAGTAGTTTGGGTGTCAAGAACTCCCCAAAAAGCAGGAATGCTTTACCCAGGGTGTCTGTTTGCAGCCTCTCTTATGAAATAATTTTCAGTTTTAGCATAGCTTTTATTTTTGAAAAATTTATAATGTTATTTTAGTTTGCTCAGCTCCTTCGTTCTGGAAGCTTTCTTTTGGAATGGGGGTGTTCCCTAAAAAGCTTTGGTATGATTAATACTTCTTCTCTGTGGTTGTACATGATATGATGCTGCCTGACAGGATAAAATCAGAGAAGCATCACCCAGGCCTCTCCCCCAGTCTTTTCCACTGTTCTCTTTGCTTTAATGCTCACCAGTCCTTGTGTGCTCCACATGTTCTGGCACCTCAGTGCTGTCCCAGAGCTGAGTGATCACAATGGTGATGGTCCTAAGCTTTTATATGGCAACTCTATTCTCTGAACATGCTTTTCCACGTGTCACAAAATCACAGAATTGTTAGGGTTGTTGGAAGGGGACTCTGGAGATCATCCAGCCCACTGCTCCTGCCAAGACAGGGTCACCTGAAGCAGGTGGCACAGGAACATGCCCAGGTTGGTTTGGAATGTCTCTAGAGAGGGAGACTCTACAACCTCACTGGGCAACAACTGTTCCAGTGCTCTGTCACCCTCAGTATAGTTCTTCCTCATGCTGAGGTGGAACTTGCTGTGTTTGTGGCCATCGCTCCTCATCCTGTCACTGGGCACCACTGAAAAGAATCTGGCACCATCCTCTTGGCACCTGCCTTTGAGATATAAAATTTATAAGTAATGATGAGATCCCCTCTCAGTCTTCTCTACTCCAGACTAAACAGGCCCGGCTCCCGCAGTCTCTCCTTGTCAGAGAGTGCTCCAGATTCCTCAACATCTTTGTGACCTCTGCTGGACCCTCTCCAGGAGCGCCTGGTATACCGAGGAGCCCAGACCAGGACACAGCCCTCCAGATGTGCCTCACTAGGGCCGGCTAGAGGGGGAGGAGGATTTAAAGGACGAGAAGCCAATAAGAGGCGGCTTTCCTGCCGGGGTGATTTTTTCCCCTTTTTCCCTTATTTTAAGCGGCAGGGCCGGTGCCGGCTCGGCGGCCCCGCTGCCCCCGGGCGGGGCAGGAGCGCCGTGGCCGGTGGCACACGGGGGATGCGGGGCGGGCTCAGGTGCCGCCGGGGGGGGACAGGTCGGGGCCGCGGCGCTGCTCCGGGCTCGGCGGCGCTCCCGCCCCCCGGCCCCGCCCGGCCCCGCCGCCACCGCCCCGGGGAGGGCGGGGAGCGCCCGGCGGAGCGGCGGGAGCGGGGGCGGGCGGGGGGGCCCCCCCCGCGCTACCTGTGCGGGCGCCGCGGGGGCCGGGGGGGGCCGGGAGGCGCTCCCAGCATGGACTTTGACGGTGGGTTTGCGTCTTTGCCGTTCAGGAGCCCGGAGGAGGCGGCGGCGTCGGTGGGACGAGGGCCGGATCCCGCGGGCACCGCCGGAGGAAGGGGCAGCCCGGCGGCCGGGGACCGTGCGCGGCGGGGCCACGCTTCCAGCATGCTGCTCGCACGGACACCGCCCCGCCGCGCCGGTATGTGCCCGGCTCCATCGCCCCGAGCCGCGCCGGGGCCGGGAGGGAGGGCGGATGCGCGGCCGCACCCGCGGGGCGAGCCCGGCCGCGGGCAGCGCTGGCCCTCGGCCGCCTCGGGCTCGCGGCGTGCGGGAGAGCGGGGAGAGCCGAGCTTTGAGGTGGGGTTTCTCAGGACAGGCGGCGGTGCTGCTTTACTCCTCCCATCGTCTCGCAGCGAGGTTGCCGGCCACGGACTCCTCCAAACTGAGCAAAGCGGAGGTGCCGCTCCCGCTGGGCACCCTGAGGAAAGGTGGTGCTACGGACGGCAGTGAGAGTGATGCGGAGTGGGAAGGTAAACGGCGTGGCTGGTTCTCCCCAAGCGGTGTTCCTGCTGTGGGGAAGACGTGAGACTACTGTATTTGCCGGCCGAGGTGATGTGAGGGTCTGTCAGTCCCTGCTTTGCCATGAGTGCCTTCCCAGGCTTCCACACTGACCCTTATACGGAGCAGGTTACTTTCGTCCGGCATGTTAGAAAGTACAAATTTAATAATGTAAGACTCGTCGTGGCAAAAATTGTTAAAGATTTAGAAATATTTTATGCTTTCTCATAGTTCAGTAAGTAGCAGTCCAAATTAGGTTTCTAAATATAATAATTTTTAAAAAAGGAAAAATGCAGGGATTTATCCTGTAGCCTTAACAAAGTGGCATTTTTAACCTTCAAATACATACAAATTATTTTTCTTCTGAACATCACGTTCTGCTGAGAACATTCTTGCTTTAAAATCGCCTTGGTTCGTACAAGTTGCCCAAGGGGTTGTGCAGAGGCTGGGGACGCTCGTGTCCCTGGGGACAAGGTGTTTCCGTGGGCAGGCTCCTGGGGGACAGAGGTGGCAGCGGTGTCGGGCTGTGCGGGCACGGCTGCCTCGCCTGGCTGCCGGCCTTCCCGCTTCCCAGGCGTGAAGGCGGCAACTGCTGGAAGTAGGAGCTGGCACGTTGGGAGTGATGGAATTCAAGGAAACAAATACCGGGGGAGAGCTGTGAGACAGAGTGATTTTTAAGGCTGACATAGATCTTTGTTGCAATTCGGGGCAGCTTTTGTACAGGTGGAGCATCTGGTTGTTAACTCCTCACTTTGTCCTCTTACTCCTCAGTTTGTGCAAATCAGTAGTAACGTAGTTGTGATTTTAAAATGCGGGGCTGTGTTTTCCTGTGCCTTCCTATGTGAGATGTGGGAAAATGGCTTTTCTGGTGCATTCCTCATTCCCTTTTTATAATTGGCTTCTGGAGATTAAAGAACAGAATGGGGTTGTGTGCTGCTTTTATTGTGCTCCTCTGCGGTCAATCTTGGGCAGATCTTGACCATCTCCTTCCTTCTGACTTTCATTTGTGTTAATCCAGTGAAGCCTTTGGCTTCCTGAGGGCGTCACAAAGCCAGGCAGTGTCCCTCATTCATACCTTATGCTATGCAGCTCCATATGTTCGTAGTTGAATCTTGTGACAGCCACTACAATAAAACCCGACCCTGTCAGCCTGAGACACCGGTCCGCTGTTTTAGCTGCTGCTGCTCCTCAGTTCCTGCTGGCAGGATCCCCAGGCTGGGCAGCAGCCAGCAATAGCTGCAGGAGGGGCTTTTCTTGCTCGTAAAGATTTGTGCATCCCTTTTCATTGTCTGCAGCTCTGTCTCTGCCTGGCACCTGTGGAGGACAGTAATGCACCTTTACAAACCTAGGTCCTGAGCCTTAGTCTGAGAGTAAGTATCTTAATGTTTCAATGTATTCCTGAAGAGGACTGCTAGTAGGAAGGCTGTGACTCCACAATTGAGTTGTTGGGATGGAAGTTTTGTGGTATATGTAGGAAAATTCCTGTTTCCACTTTTGTTTGTTCCAGTGTTAAGAGCATTGTAGTAACCAAGAGGCTGCTTTGTCCGGGCCCAGTGCTGTGCCTTAGAGCAGTCTAACCTCAGTGTGGGACTTGGCCAGTGTCTCTGACACCTTTGGTGGTGTGCCTTGTTTTCCCCTGCCATGGGCATAGTCTTCAGCCCGTGGATTTGCAGCTAGTATGGGTGGGAGGGGCTAATGATAACAAGAGCTGTGTGTTTTGCTGAAAGAAGTGTGGAACCTACATCCTTTGGTGTTATGCAGGGCAAGGAAACAGCTGTACATATGTATGTCAAAAACTTTATATCCATTTCTGGTATTTTGTTTCTGTTCATTCACCAGTTTTGAACATTATTTTGTATCTGGGGTCTTGGAGAATATTTGATCTCTTTTATCACTATTAGCTTTCCCTTCCAAAGGCATTCCTCCATAGTTTCTGTAGCTGAGTTCCTTAAGTCTTGGCTAAACTTCCTGCAGATGGAATTTCTTAAGTCTTGGCCAGACTTCCTGCTGAGAAGCACTGCATCTTCTTCATGCCCATTCTTCTACAGCCTCACTCCAAGGCCTTAATTGCTAAGGAAATCCAGTTCATTTTACCCACCTAGAAAACAGGCTTCCATCAATGGTAGGCATCCTTCTCCTGTTCCTGTGCAGGTAGCTGGGTTAATGTTCCCTCTTGTCCATGGTCTGGCAGAGTCTGTACTGGTGCATGCTTGTATTCTGAGACATTGGGAGGGAAACCATCAATACATTGTAAGCATTTCTGTCCAAATTTGGACTAACAGCAGTCTATGTGGCTGTTTGGACAAGCAGCCGAGGTAAAATATGAGCAGAACCTGTAAGAAGTTTCTAGCATTCTGTTTTCCAATGGCCTTCAGGCTTCCCCCTGAGCTGTGTGCACAGTTCTGGTGAATAAACTGCTGCACAGGAGGGAGGATTTCAGGACAGGCCAACTGGGTACAGTTTTACTTTCATGAAATTAGACAGCTACCAAGCACACAGTGTTCTTTGCTTTTAACAAGACTTCTTTTTCCTGGATGAAGAATAACATTGTGGCTGCTGAGGGCTGTACCTACTGGCATTGCTGTTCTCTGAACTACTGATATTTTCACCCAAAGGTTTCTTTTGGTACTTCATCTTTGTTTGCCACTTCCCAAAGCTTGGGTAAGATTGCTAGAACAGTGCAGAAAGCCCTTTTTTTTGTTCCTTAGCTTCTGTGGTCGTGTGCTTTGGGGAGAGGGCAGACTGTTTCTTGATTTTGTGGGGGTTTTTGCCTTTTTAAAGTCAGTACTGGTTTTAGATTTCCAGAGTTTGTCAGCATAAAAACTCACATCAACACAGCTGTACTGTTTAACAGCAAGAACACGCCACTTGCGCTGTGCATGTAAATCATAAAGTGAAGTAAGAAGAAACATTTTCTTCTCTCTTATTTTCCCCTCTAGTTTGAAGATTTTCATGTTCCTTAACTGCATTGCTAAACTGCTTGAGAGATGAAATTTGACATGGAAATTGCTTCCATTAAGTAACTCTGTTCTGAGAAAGGAGGTTGTAGGCAGGTGGGGCTCAGTCTTCTCTCAGGTAACAAGCAATAGATCCAGAGGAAATTACCTCAGGTTATGCCTGAGAGGGCATAGGATAGGTTGGATAATAGCAAAGATTCTTCACTGAAAGGGTGGTCATGAGTGGAACAGGATGCCCAGGGAAGTGGTGGGGTCACCATCCCTGGAGGTATTTAAAAGAAATGGAGATGTGGCTCTTAGGGACAGGTTTTAGTTGTGGATGTGGCAGTGCTGGAATAATGGTACGATTTGATCTGAATGGCCGTTTCCAACCAAACCAGTTTTATGATTCTGGTCAGCTGTGCTCTTATTGAAAAGCCTTTTAAAGTAAACTAGAGGTCTGCCTGATTTGGAAAAGCAAATGTGTCATTTCCCCATTCAGTTAAAAAATGGCTTAGAAGCCTGGAAAAGCTTAATCAATTCTGACCATGGAGGGGAAAAGCCCAAGCCTCTGAAATTCCAGCACGTACCTAGAGACAGATAACCAGGAGACTTTCACTTCCACGCTAATCCTGCACAGTAGTTGTTTGCAGTTGCTGCATCCAGCCTTTTCCAATCTGTAGCTCTTATCTCTTGTTGGCACTAAGCGACAGGAGAGGGAGGGGATGGCTCTGAGAGGAAGAGATCTCCTTCTTTGCTTTTCGTGTCCTGAGTTCTTTTGGGATATTTGGGTATCAGTGATTGCCTGAGGCAGCAGAATCTTTGATATTGTGCTTGTCTTTAAGTAACTGTAGCTCTTTAAAACTTCATTTTCCTATGATTAGGATGAGTTGTTATAATAAATATTACGCAGTGCATCTCCTCTGTAGGATTTGCAGGAAGCTGGATGTCAAGGAGAGGCAGAACTGGTGGGTTGGACTGCTCTGGGAGCCCCTGCCTGGGGCTGCTTTGCATGGGGAGCTCTGAGTCCTGCAGCAGTGGAGGGGATGCTGTGCACTGAGCGAATGATTCATCCCTCTGCCATTTCTGTGCCGCTGCTCTGCTCGGAGCTGCAGAGTATCCAAAGGCCAATGCCACGTGTGCTCCTGAATTACAGCCCACCTTGTTAGGAAGAAGCAGACAGAGGATGTTCTGGGTTTCCTCTCAGTTTTTACATGGAGGGTGTGAATATTTTATGTGATTGGGTGCATTTCAGAGGTGCGGATGCCAAAGTTTGGTTACCTTTGCTGGTAGGTCACCTGCCCAAACTCCAACTTTGAATACCTTTGTTCCAGAGTTTATTGTTTCCGTGATAACGGCAGCACTGGGATTGTCTGACTGCTCTCCCTGTGTCCTTGCATGATCGAGGTCCAGGTCTCAGCAGAAGCTTTGAAAGGGAGAAGGGAGAACAGGAGAGAACTTTTGAGGTTAGGCAACAGATGGGGCACATTACCCTTCCCATATCCTTGCTGAAATCCTCCTTGCCTGGATTTGCTGTGGGAGGGGGTTGGCAATCCTGCACATGGTCAGGAGCCACTTCCCCAAGCAGTGGCCCCACTCTGAGCCTGGCATTAGGTGCTGTGTAGAAATTGTTGCAGCCTGTCATTCAATCTAATTTATTAAGTGCTGTATCATCCTTTTACCTTTGTCAAAGTCAAGTTCTGTGGGAGAGAAAAGGCAGCAGGCTTGTGCAAGGCCAGCACTAGATTGATCATCTTGGTAATAATGTGCACCTCTGACATCCTGGCAAGTGCTGAGCTCTGTTCCTGGGTTCCCTTTGCAGAGCCCCAGACGTGAGGCTGTCTCTGCTCTCCTGGGGACGAGGGGACGACCTGTTAGAAGCAGACGTGGTTCTGGTAAGTGGCACTCTGAGCTCCTGCAGATACCCAGGGGAGAACTGAAAGCCTCCCTGCTGGAGGAAGAGTCATATTTGAACCAAAAAGTTTGGCTCTGTCACAGCAGGAATTACTTGCTGCCTTCAGCTGGGCAAAGTTGCACATTCTGAAGCTATTTTGAAAACTGTGACTTATTTTTAATCCAGTGACTGCTGTAACATAAAATGTTGCAGAAAGCAGTTTCTTATAGTGTAGTACTGAACTTCAAGATTTTTTCCCGAGGTTCTCATGGATAGAATACATTTGAATGGTAGCAGGAACTTACCTGCTTATGATGCTACAGATATTGTATAACAGCAAAAGGCAGAAACTCTTCTTCCTGTTTTTGTCATATGATGATGTATTGCAGAGGCCAGTGAAACCCTTATTTTTTGATGTCTCATGTTTACCTTTTTGCAATTATTTTTATTGATTATTTTTATGCTTTAAAAATGCTATTTGTTTTTTTAAATGGCAGTTTTGTGATTAATGCTTTTTTCCTCTATTTTATATTGTCTAATAGTGAATTGCAGGCATCCTTTCACCATTGTTTTGTTTCCTTCAGTAGTTAGAAATGAACTTACCTTGGCAGGAAACACTTTGCCAGGCTGGCAAAGAGACTGCTTAGCCCTCGTGTGCCCGGTGAGTTCAGCTACCACCCCCTCAATATTTTCTCTCTCCTACTATTACCATAGTAAATAAAGTGACAGGTGAAAAAACACATGAACTTATCCTTGAGAACTTCCAGTTCCAATATGAAATTGATTATTTTCAAGACTTCCATTAAAGTTGTAAACAGTGTTTGTTGTGCTGAATGTTAAATGGATGAAGTTAAATGAAACATTTAAAACCATTTTGACTGTACATCCAGTAAAATTGAGCACAACTAGGAGCCTACATTTTTCAGATGAATAAATCAGCATTTCACCTACTGTAAAATCTGTCTCTAAAAAGAGGAGTTCTGGTTTGCGATGGTGCTGCTTTAGCTGGTTGAGAGTGAGCAGAGCAGGCAGAGTTCGCTGATCCCTGCCTCCAGCAGCTTTGTCATGTGAAGAAATGCACTGCAGAGCTCTTGGCCTGAGCCCCAAACCATCTATGCAGTGGTGTCTGAGGCACAGCTGGCCACAGAGCAGAGCTTGGGCACTGACAGAAACAGGCTCCTATTGCACAGTTTTGCTTTGTGCAGTTACAGGATGAAACATTGTGCTGGGAGAAAAACAAGCTGGTTTAATTTGTTGGGTTTTTTCCCTCTCAGGGTATGAGCTTTGTGAGGAAAGGTAGAGATATTAAAACCCCTGTCAGAACTTAAGACTCTGGAGATGAGTTAGGCAGAGAAGATTTAAACAACACTTCCCCATGTGTGTGCAGGCAAGAGCTGTCAGGAAAACAAGGAAGCAGACAGAAGGTTGAGGGCAGCTTCATTTGCAATCATTTCTGTGCCAACAATTATTAACTGCAGTAGACCGGGCAAACCGAAACACTCACTGCAGTGGCTTGGAAAGTACTGAGCTCTGTAAAGAATGAAATGAGCAACAGGCAAGAATTTTAAATGAGGGTTGATAACTTTGCTTTGAAGCTCAACTGATTTGGAACAGTTGAGTTGTATTGTGTGCCTTGCTGTCTGCAAGCTCTAGAGCCACCCTGTCCTCTGTGGAGGACAGTCCCTGAAACATTTGACTTGGCCCAAATGAAGAGGCAGAGGAGGGCAGTTCTGCAGAGGAAGATGCTGACTGTAGGGAATTTCTCCCTGTCTGCTTTAGGAGAGATTTATCCTCCCCCTACTTACTTTTTGTCCTTTCCATTAGGCACTAACTCATGTGCTGATGTCCCCTAACAAAATCTCCAGCTGCGTGAGGGAAACATTAAAGCAATGATAAAATCCTAACTAAAGCTAGATTCTATTTAACAGACCTCAATTAAAAAGCTAAAAAAAACAAAAACAAGAAAACAAACCAACCAACCAACCAACCAAAAAAAAAAAACCCAGACAAAAAACCCCCCCAAAAAAGATAGCTCCAGACTTGGATAAAAAAATTCCAAATCTGAATAGTCTATTTTATGGAAAGTGTCAGGGATAAACTCTCATAAAAATACACTGAAGCTGTATATTACCTTGGCTGGATCAAGACTGCAGCTTTCAGGTATCAGCAGTGCTGGGTGGTACGTGCTGATAGTGATTCTTTACCATGTACTTGGATCTACATATTTGTCCAGAAGAGAAAGTGGAAGTGATTAGTATTAATGTTTTAGTAATGGAAAATATTGCAATTAGACATGCACAAGACATTGCTATTAAAGCTCTGAACTGTTCAGCCATCTGAATTGCTTTCAGGCCTCTCCTTGGCCTCTGGCCTGTAGGCATGGTAAGTTTGATGAGTCTATGTGATGGATAGACAAGGGTATGAAGCTCCATAGGGATAAATGTAGTTTTTTCTGCAGTGAAGGGAATCCTGCTGTTTACTCATCTAATGACAAGTTATCCATACAGTCTTTACTCATTTAATGACAAGTTATTGGAATAAAAATCTGATAGCTTGGCTCTCCCCTGTGTTGGGTAAAAACTGCTAGGGGAGGTCAGCCCTTGGCAGCAGGGTTTGTGTTACAGGCTTGTGAACTACCATGCCTGTCCCAAAGCACTGGCCATGTGCTGCAGCAGTTCAGTGTGCACAGAGGAGACCCACTGAACTTCATTGAGGTGGTTTACAAATGTTCCTCTAAATGCTGAAATGTCCTGATGCAAAGCTAAAAGTGTGAAAATATTTGTATGGACTCAGTGGTTTCTGGAGCCCTTTAGGACCAACTTCCTGCCAGGAGCGGCAGCCATCCCTTCTGTGCTGCACTTCAGCCCAACAAACAGGTAGCAATGGTTTCTATGAAGCAGCAAAGAGAGGAGCTTGTCCCAGGAATCTGGTTCTCCTGAGTCAGCTGCCAGACCGGGGAAGTCCCATCCTACTTGTGAAGCACGACTGGCCTGCAAATGGGATTGATTTCCTCAGCAAATGTTTGCCTGTGATCAGGTTACCTGATTGGAGCCCCTGTTTCCTCCAGTGTATAAAGGAAATAAATAAGGCTTAACATCTTTGCCATGATTGTGTTTTCAAAGGCTATTTACAAAAAATCTTTAACTTTGGCTGACCTTAGTACAACGTCATTGGGTGAAGCTGTAGGGAACAGTTGGTTTCTGTGCCGCACAGTCTTTATTTTGGCTGGCAGTCTGTTAACTCTGATAAGTGGGTAAGCACATGCCAAGCAAAGTCAGCCGTATCGTGAGATTCTGCTTTGCCTGAGAGAAAGTAGCCCCAGAAACAGGCCAGTAAACAAAAACTCATATTCCAGAATTTGGAGTTGACCAATTCTGGATCTTGAGGACTTGAAAAGGACTCTGCCAGGTGTTTTGTTGGTCGCTTTCCCTTCTCTAGATGTGGAGTTGTCCTGCTCTAGTGAGAATGGTGCTCTGGCTCTGTTGGAACTGCCTTGATCACAGCAGGCTGCTGCTGCTTTCCCTACCCTCTCCAGGGAAAAAACGAAAACAGCTCTTGTTCCTTGTGAATACCTTCTGCTGGCTGCCCTGCTCCAGCCTCCTTGAGCAACAGCAGAATGACACAGGGAATTAGTGTCATCGTGCCCAGAGGGTGTGTGACAGCCATGACACGGGACTCTGGCTACGGTGGTTGTGTGGTGCTTCTGTGGGGTGCTTTTGGTGTTTATTTCCAGCAGCAGCAGTCCCTGGAGCTAAACATAATATGTTTGCATTTTCAGCGCAAAATGTATGGTCAGCTTGGATGAAACACTTTATTTCTTTCCTAAGACTTTTATGTTCCTAGATGGCCTAGATCCTGTACTGGGAATTGCATTCAAAGGCAGTGTGAATTCAGGTCAAACTTTGCCTACTTGTAGTAGATGGATGTTACCGGTAAAAACGTGTGTGTTACGCACACTGGGCAGAGATTTATTTAAGCCGCTTCAACAAGCGCCTGTAGTGAATTTAGGTTTCCTTTGAGCTCACTGAGAATGGTAAACTATTTATTGCCTTTATATGAAACGCTGTTTTGACAGATTTCCTCAGAAGAAGCACAAAAGGAGATGTTCTGTTCTTTGAAAATAACTGGAGCCACTGGCAAGAAGCAGCAACACTGCATCGAACAAGGGAACCGCTTCCAGGTTATCAAAACATGCTGTTGAACTGAATTTTGCAGCTGCATTTTCCAATGTACCATGGGATGCATCAAATCCAAGGCTGCCTTCCAAGGTTCCAACACTGTCCAGGATGAGAGGATCGGGGGAGGTGGCGAGGGGTGCACTGGGGAGAAGTCGTCGCTGCTGGCGGTGAAGGCGGAGGAGAAGGGCCCCTCGAGCACCATCGTGCTGGACTACGCGCACCGGCTGTCGCGCGAGATCCTGGAGCAGGCGGTCAAGCAGTGGGCAGTGACCGAGAGCAAGTACAGCGACATCCCCTTCATCGAGAGCGACGTGCCCTGAGCCCTGCCGGGGCCTGGCCCGTCCAGGAGCACTCTGTGCGGGCTGCCAGCGCAGATAAAGCACCCCCAGCTGTCCTCGGAGCATCCCTGCGGGGAGGTGTCTGCAGGGAGAGCCTGAGAGAATTTGCCTTTTAACGCAGGTTGCTAACAAACTAACTGGATCCCAGTAGAACCTGTTCATCAAGTGTCATTCATTGTCAGCTGTATGTTGAGTATATTCTGTCTTTGTATGTGTTGGATGTGACCAGAAGTTAGCATTAAAAAGAGGATGAGAAGACTGTGGCTGCCCTGCACCTCTATAAGCACTGCCACAGAGGACAAAACATGGATTATTTCTATGTTCTGCATTAAAAATCAGTGGTCTGTAGGTGAGATGAACTCTCCGTTCTTGGTGAATTTGTCTGCATTTTGCTAAAGTGAAATCAAGGTCTGCATGTAGCAAAGGTTACTGCTATCATGAATTTTACTTTTGATTCTATGACCTGACTAAATCTGTAAAACCACAAGATAATGAAGGTGATGAGAGCGCTATGTAAACCCCAGTAGTATTCAGGGAGCCATTTGGATGATGATGCTATTTACCTTCCATTGAAGTGAACCAGTGAGAAACATGCCCATGTCGATAAGCAGTGCATTATCATTAACAGATGCTTCTGTAAATGCATGAAAGCTTGTCTCTAAAACCCTGCAGTAAGACAGGTTAATGACATCTGGTCACTGTGTTCAGACCAAAGCTGTTTGGTTTTTTGGTTTTGTTTGGGGTTTTTTTTGCGTTAGGGTGCTGGTTTGGGAGGATTTGGTTTTGTTGTTTTACTGCGACCGAGAAAGATGTGCAAAAACTACTGATGATAACTAGTGAAAGGAACATTTAAAGGTGTGGCAATGCTTTAGGACAACTTGTTTCATGGGAACTGTGGCTGCATTACACTGAAATTACTCTCTGAAGTACCACCCTTGGGACAGGATGTCTTCCTTCCGCTTCTGCAGGCTGCTGCTTTCCCGTTGGAAAACCTGTTCATGGCAATGCCAGCAGGAGTCACAGGAGCCCCAGCCCTGAGCAGTGCTCTGAATGCAGAGTTAGGGACTAAGCCTTAGGCTAGAGTTCAAAGGCTGCATTTCTTCCCCAGTGCATCCACACGCTGCTCCCTGCATGCCCAGGACTCATAGCCACTGCACTCACAGCTGGCATTCCACAGATCAGGACACGGATGGATTGTTCCTATTCATCCCGAAGGTACAATGTTGCTGACATTTTATACAAAGTGAAGGCCTTCTAACAGCTTGGCTTTTACCATCTGTTTGTTCCCGTTTCTGTGATGCCCAGTTTAAAAGATACAGGTTTTTCCCTAGATCAGAATACTTTCCATTTTGTTTTCATTTTATAGAGAAATGCTTTCCATACTGGCTAAAGCTGTTACTATTTTTAAAAGGTACACATAGTTCTAGTAAATGATCCAAAGCATGATTTTTCAAGCAATGGGAAGCAAGCAGAAAGAGGACCGTGTCAAATGCTGGTTTTAGTTCATTCTCTGACGTGACAGTCTATGAATTGAGCTGTTTTGCAAATGTTGTGACACAAACTTAGGTATTTGAAATTCACCTATATGGGGATGTGGTTTTATCAGGAATAAAGGGTGAAAAATGCTTCTCTGTGACACAGCACAAGGCTGCCATTAAATCCAAGTAATCAGACTGGATTCCCAGTGACCTGCTATTAAGGCTGTTCTCAGGCCTTTGCTGGAAAAGGGAACAAAATCAGCTTATGCTGTAATGTCATCGTCTTTGAAGTTACGCAGTCTTCTTCAAAGCCCTGTGCAAAGTGGGACTAAGGTTTATGGTTCACTTAAATTCTCCTGCTAACAGTGACGTTCCTTCAAGTTCTACAGCATATAAAACATTAGGTCATACTCTGTTTGCTCTAAAATACCTCCATAAATCAGTGTGAGTTAGAAAGCAAAGGAAGCCAAAACACTGATCAAGTCAGTACATATCAGTTGGATATTGCTTAACCACAGTATTAAAAAAAATTCCTATTCTTACTCTAGATAAAATAAAGCTTTATTACAAAAAAGAAAAAAGGGCCAACCTTTCTAACATGAGTGTGGGCTCGAGAATGTTAACACTTGTAACTACAGAAATTTAAAAAAAAGCCAAAGCTCCACAGCCATTGTTGGCCAGACAGGTGAGGAGCAGGTAGAAAACTGCACTCACTGTCAGAGCACCTCAAGGTGGATCTGCCCCACCCTTTTACAAGGCACCCTGGCGGTTGCCACAGGCAGTGGGGTGTTGCAGTGCTTCCTGTTGCCATGTCTCAAATCCTTCCTCTGGATGTAGCCTTAGCATCTGACACTCTTCAGGAATATCAGATACACTTCTGAAAGCAGCTCCCCCTTGGCACGCTGCCACCGCCCAGTCCAACAGCAGGCAGAGTTATCCAACAGCCAAAGGTTCCACCACAGCATCCGCTGTCATCAGCACTCGGAATTTCCCCAGAGGAGGTGACCCAGGCACACTGACCATGCCCAGGACTGCTCCCCTGGGGAGGAGCTGCTGTGTGAGGTCCCTGCCCTCCCTGCCCCAAGAGCTGCCCATGGGGTGACTCAGCACCAGCTGCTTGGTGGCCCAACCAGTCCCTCACCTGTAGCCACCAACCTTGGCCCTCACTGGTGCCTGAAGATTCCAGTAGCTTCAGCATGGCCCCAAGTGCAATTCCAGCTGCTTTACGATGCTTTCCGTGACACTGGCACTTCAGGGACGGCACGCAGCAAATGGAAAGCAAACAAGCTTGCAAACAACAGGGAGACGGCTTCTCACCAGGAAAATCATCTCTTTTACAGGAAGCTGTCCTTATAAATAATGCACTTACCCTTAATAGAAAATAAATCTGTTCAGTGCTACAGTCTGGTAAGAGATTTAGGGAGATCTCTCTCCAGAGCTCTGCTGTACATTTAATAGGCACAATTCTAACACATTGTAAAAATAAAGACTTCTTCACCTAAATAAATTTATGCTAAGCTGTGCTAGAGTTTCACAGAGCCACTGACAGTGGGTTTCCAGCTAAGTTGCCATTGATTCATTGACTTGATTTTGTGTAATAAAGGCACTCCAGTTTGGGACTGGCATACTCTGCAAAACTGTTTACTTCTATTTAGGAGTTAAAAATACATTTGCTTTATATTTTCTCCAGAAAACAAGATAAATCTGAGTGCATATGATGTGACTGACTTGATATTCTAATAATGGTTCAAAGTACATTAAATGCAGCACAACTTTGTAAAGGTGACGTTTCTGGAGTAAGGCACATCAGTATTCCCAAATAAGACACACTACAATATATTTTTACAATATTTTTTGTGGAAAATATTTTCTTGTGGACCAAATAAAATTCAACTTACCATCTGCTTGTATGCCTTTTATTTGAAAAAAATATAAGATTGCACAGATTGGACAGGATCTCGTTACCTTGAGCTTGGGATAATTCCTGTTCACATAAATTTTGGAAGCAACTGAACATGCACGTCAAAGTTTAATTCAGAAGTATGTTCTTCCTAAAATCTTGTACGTCATTTACAATCAGAGGAGCCATGATCTGTGCTCCCAGGGAATTCCTGTGTTTTTCATTTAATATAGTTGGCTGAAGACTGCTTCTTTTATACAAAAATAATGGAATTAACCAATCTTTAAAAAGGAAATTTAAAATAGCGATTGTTTATGAATGTAAAACATATAAAAAATTTAAAATAATGCAGGGGGAGGTTTGCACTTCTTATGAGACTGGCTTGAGGTAGAAAGTCACCTGTTACTTTCAGAATTACCCTAGAGGTAATAATGAAATCTCAGTTACTTTTGGAACTAAACTCAAGGACGGTCTCATAACAAGTATGTCCATGGTAACATACACTCGCAGCTGAAATTTTAACAATTTTATCTTACAAGACTCTAGTGCCAAAGCAAGGTGCCATTTTTTCTTGATTTAGCTCTCCATTTGCTCACCTATGATTTTTTGAATGTCACTCTTGGTAGTTCACCTTGATGCACGAATTTCCTGGACTTTGTTTCCAGGCAACAGCTCCTAGAAAGGAAGGAGCCTTGATCCATTGCAGACCATTGCTGTTGGTAATAAGAACTGCCCAATGTTGAAAACTCTGCAATGGTTCTGCTGCAGCTCTTTTTGACTCCTCAGTGATGGTTACTGACTATGGCATTCAAACAGAAGTTTTCTTCCTTTGGTCTTCAGAGAAGCCAAAATTTGCACTTGTGACCTGCCTGTAAGTGTAGAAGTAAGTACGAAGATACGGTGCTACGTGATCTGATGCAGCATAAAAAAGAAGGCGTAATGTTGAAGATTAGTAGCTGTCTGTCGCATACACAATAGAAAAAATAATTTCCCTCCCACAAATATGGGTATCAAGGGGTTCTGGTTGTGTTGTGTAACTTCATGTATTATCAGCATCAGAACCCTGCCACCTTGAATGCACTGGAAACGTGCTGCTTGGTGCTCACAGCAAGGTTTGAGGCACTTGTTTCTTTACCACTGTAGGACCAAGAAAAACCAGCAATTTTCTGACGTCATGAAATACTCATTATGCAGTTGAAGCAGACATAATGACATTTTAAAAAATGGGCTATGCAAGCAAAGAGAAATGTGCTTTAGGCTCTGGCAACATTATCACATTTGAAACAATGTTTACACAGCAAGGCTGAAAAATGAACAAACGTTAAATCAATAAAACAATTTCTTGTTCTCAGACTAATACTGTATCAGTCTGAGCTTTTATTTAAAAGGATATTTAACACCATGGATTCTGTCTTGCATTTTCCTTTGTAGCTCTGACTGCATTAAAGGTTTAACCATATTTTATTTTCATTGTACGCAGAAGAACCTGCGGCACAATCCAAATTTACCAGACCAGTGGCAGAGCCAAGAACACAAAAGGTCTCTTGACTTTCTGCTGATTAGGTCACCCCTTAACTGTGCTCTTTTCCCCAAGGGCTCCTCCTGAACTAAGAGCTGATGCAAAAAAAATTAAATGTTAATCACTGTGTAAAGCAGTAAAAATGAATTTGCCTGGAAGTGATTTTTCCCATTATTAAGCAGAGATACAATTATTTTCTCATTACAGAGAATGTTCCCGACTGCAAAAACAAAACAAAACAAAAAACCAGAAACAAAAGCAAAAACAAAAAAAGCCTTGGGAATCTCAGGCTAGCTAAAAAAGTCTTGTCCAAACTGATCATATTACTATTAAATTTTATACCACAGAACCAAGCAGATAGGTAAGATGTCAGTAGGTTTGATCTTTACAGCTTGAGATCATCATTTCCCAGTGGTTTAAAACAGTTGTCCACAAATTCATCGCTGACTTCTTCTAGAGCAGCTGGCTTCCATTTAGGGGACTCGTCTTTGTCAATCAGCACTGTCAGGTGGAACAGAGAAACACCAAAGTTACTTGTAAACTTCCTCTAATTGAAATGACTTAAGATTGCATCAAGACAGATCACTACTGTGATTGCATGGGGAAGACAAATCTGTGCTCTGGAGAAAGCAGAGTTTTTGTAACAGATATTTCTACTCTAATAGAAGTTCCTGAGTTGTGACCTGTCCAGAGGTGTCTCTGGGAGTTGCTGGATGATACAAGGAACAATGGATCACTTCAGAAGTAGCCCAAGATTTGAAGGGATAGACCTGAAATGAGTGGTTCGGTTAGACCTGCCACTCTTGGCTGACTTACACTTCTTCATGGGAGCCTGGGAACAGAACATTACAATGCTGCTTTTGGACAAGGCTTTCACACTTCTGTGCAAAATCTGACTCTTGGAGAGTACAGGAGATGACTCAGTGGTGCCAAGTGCCTGAAGATAATTTAAACACATAAACTAATAATGAAATAACTCATAAGGAAGGAGTAAAGCACTGTATCTTTGTGAGAATCGAGGGTGTTTATTTGTAAATACTGACAGCTACTGAGGCCTGGGTAGATTTAACTGTGACAATCTGCATAATCTTAGTATACAGACAGACTTTATGCTGCATCCTGGGAAACACATCACTGAAGATAAAAACTATCACAGAATGAATCACATGTAAAAGGCTAAAAGAAAATGCCAATTCCCAAAAAACGTTCCCTGTATCACAGGAATGTTGAAGGCACATCAGCAATGGCTGCATTAGCCAACAATAAAACAAGAAGGAGTTAATTTGTGTGTAAAAATGAATGTAATTCCAGAACATCCTTCCAAGAACCTTTCAGGCTTTAAGAAACCCGTAAGGGTGCTACTGAAAATGGGAAAATTTTATCATTTAAAGAACAGCTGTAAGAACTGTGCCTCCCTAGGATGCACTGACAGCCATCAACCCTCACAACACACATTCCCTTCAGATGAGTGAGATCAGCAACTGATTTGGAGATGCACCTGTGGCCTGGGGGAACCTGACCAACACAGCCCACAGCATATAAGAGAGGATAGGCAGGAAGAGGGAGTGCATTTCAAATTTCTCTCCTGAGAATGGCCTTTATTTGTTCATTTTCTGACAAAGAGTTAGGAGTGGGATGAGTCTAAAGGCAGGTGAACTATGACACTCGCAGAGACCAGATATTTCAGAAAATTGCAACTATGTTTGGGTAAGTTGTTGTGTTTTTCTAAACTGACTTTGCTCTAAGTGAACTAGAAATATCCAAAATGAGGAATGTGTAAGGGGGTAGAATTTTATGTTCAATGAAAAGAAAACCTACCTGAAGACCGTGTTTATCAAAAAACAGGCACTATGGCCTGCCTAGCAACCTGTAGTAAAAAATGTGACTTGAAAACTTCTCTTTAACTTTTCTGTCTTTAACCAATGGTTGAGAGTGGCTAGAAAATTAACACACCTTTAAATTACATTTGAGTAATTAATATGTCCACAGCTAAAGACTTACAGGCATCACAACTCTAGCTTATATCCCTAAAGAGCAAAGCAAATCAGAGCCCTACATCCATTTACTTGCAAATAGGGAACTAAGGACTCCTTAGAAACAAATGAATTGTAAAAAGTAACCTATTATGTGGGAAACTGCAATTCCACAGAAAACAGAATCCATGAGGACAATTCTTTAAAAGAAGCGTCCTGTAAAAGAGTGTTTTCACTATGTTGTTCAACTGGGTAACTTACTGAAAAGCTGTGATCTTCCAAGTTATTTCTGAACATGGTGAAATCACTCATTGGCTTGGGTCAAAAGATGTAATTATCCCAAATCAATTATATTTATTCCACTAGAACAGTACTTATCTAATGATTTTCTTCAATTGCACTTGAAGTTCACAGTCTAGCCAAAACATTTCTGTTGTGACTAGGAATGGTTTAAATTAAAGAGGAAGGACTGTCTGTGTATGTTACTACAGCTTCCTCTCTGCCATGCTGTAGTAAATGATGTAGTAAAATGGAGTTTTCCACTCCAGGGTACTGCTGTCTATTCAAGTTCATCTTTCTGTTTGGATCTGCAGCCAGTTTTACTCTGGTGGATAAACTCAATGCTCATGAATGGTCTCCCCAGTGAAGTCTTTAATATTGTATGAGTCAAAATATTTGTTCTCTAGTAGTATCATGAAAATATTCCACTTCAGCATTGACTTCTTTATATTTTTTATCTCTCCAGCTAGAGCTCAATCATTACAGAAACAGAATAAAAATTCTGAAGACTTCTAAGGTAGGTTAAGGGAATTTCATTATGATGAAAGAAACTGAGCACAGACATCATGTTAAGGGTTTGTACTTATGTTTCACCATTTTTAATCAAAATCCCAAACCCCTCTGTTAAGTAGCAGTGACTTTACTGGACTTCTTGCTGAGCTTCCTCCAACACAGTCAAAACTCTGGTATTTCCAAGCCCCTGACATTCTGTTTGCTGCTATAAAATCTCTCAGCTCGTGCAGGGCCCTGGGGTGCCCAGGGTACAGCTCACATCTGCCAGCACTGCAGGGAAGGTGGCAGAAGCTGCACAGAAAAATCATCTTTGCAGCATCAGCAAGATGTAGAAGACCTTTACAATTCCATTTCAAGTGCACATTCTTGCACAAAGGGTTAGGAGCATGATTTAACAGATACTTGTCCGTGAGACTCGCTGCTGAGCTTGTATCCCACCTGGATGTGTTTGAGCACTGACTCCAAAAATTACTGCTTTTCTTAGGCAGTCAGATTTGAAAAACAATTCTTGGCAACTACCCAGACCTATGCATTTCTTAGTTTACATATTATTCTATTAATCAAGGTGAAAAATCGATACCTAATCTAAGGATACCCAAGTCCACATTTACCATTTTATAGGAAAATGCTGATGAAATATGATCCATGTGTTTTATGCTTTAAGAATTTTGGCTTTAATAGCTCCAATCACAAGAATCATAAACAGCGAAGACTGCCACAGCAGATTTTCAGGTTGAAAGAAAACTGGCTAAATAAAAAAAAAAAGAAATTTTGACCTCAGGTCAAATCAGGTTTAAAAAGCTTTTAAAGTACTCCCTAGAAAGCCTTTTGAAATTATGGTTTGAAGCAGATGAAAGGTATTATTAAAACCTGACCTGTGGCCCTTGGTTGCTGAGAAACAAACTAAAATCTGAGTGCTGTAACTCAACTTCTTTTGGTAGTAGATCTTCTTGTGGTATAGAGGGTCAAGAGCTGGCTCTCAAATGCTTCTAAGTGTAAAGCTTTAAGAAAGAAAAAGCTAATACATAACACTTTTATTACTGTATATATAATATATTTTATTATATTAATTATATTATTATTATTGGTCCTGTGAAGTACTTAATAATGTCCCCTCCTGTTAAAAAGGATCCTCAGCACACATTGATGGATAATGATTTTTATGAAATTAGCCCAAACTACAAAACTGATCTGGAGTCAGATTCTACCCTCCTCTGCAACAAGAGAAACAATGCTAAGACTGAAAATCTGAGAACAAGATCTATGCAGCAAGCAGAGAACAAAAGTGCTTTAGGAACAAATTATTATTATTATCCCCTCAGTGCAGTTGGATCTTTGGTTTTGGTTTTTTCCTTCCCCTGATATTGCTGAACTTCTGCTACATCATCCTGTATAAAAGAGAATTTTCCCAACTGCTGTTCTTGCAGCCCCTCACTTTACAGGCAGTTTGTGTATTTCCTGGCCATACTGACAAGGGATTTGCTTTTGTACTGTACTGCAGTCCCAGATGGTTTCATGACCTTGTGCCTTGCAAGGAGAAATTCAGTTGGTGTTCCTCTGACTCTCAAACTTGGAGTTTGTCACTTCCTGAATAACTACATTTCAGCAGCTTATATACTGACTTAGAAAATATCTCAGGAAAAGTATTTTTAAGATATCCTTGTCCCCATTACCAACATAATGAAAACCACTTCTCAACACGTGTGGTAAATTCTTCAAAGGAGTGTCTGCTAATAAGTGCTATAGACTAATTAATTAATATCAGAAATCTTCCCCATGCTGTATGAATAAATTTTGCATCTCTCACCCCAGGCTATCTTTAATACAGGGTTACTAATAGCAGACACTCCAACTAATATCCATTCCTCAAGTGAATTTTAAACTACTTTATAAAGATAGGTATAAAATAATGAGGAGGAGGTGATAATACTTGACTATGTAAGCATGTGAATTAAAAGTCCAACCAAAATTTATCCATCCAAATGCCTTGTACTGTAAGCTCCTTGGAAAAAGAAATGCCTGTGCTTTATTTCATCTCGTGATGAACAGTATATAAATAATTGCTACAGCTCCTAACAGATGTGACTTTGGGTTTGACAAGCTGAACAGTGAATCAGCAGTAGGACCAAGGACAGGCTTGAAGTCTGTCCCCTGGATGAACTTGCTGAGACATTGCTCTACTTTTACCATTACCTTTTTTGACCAATGCCTGAAAATGCTGAATTAGTTAATGTTGAGCTTATGTATACAGTTTTTTAACAATAAGACACTTCCATTCAGAGATACTCTGGACATGGGGGAACGTAAGTCTTTGTTCTAACAGTTTTCTATAGAAACAGTTGTTCTTGATTTTGAGTCTTAAAGCATTGTGTAGCTGGCTGAACCAGCTCTGCAGTAACGCTAAACCTGGATACAGGTTTAAATGTGAAATGGTGAAGCCAGGTGGATAAATAATGTTTGAGAACTGAGGTTACACAAAGGCAAAAACATTGCTCTTGTGCTTTGGAACAGTAATACATTTTGGCCACACAGAAGTCCAATAAGCAATACCTATGGAAAGCTGGGAGGTTCTCTCTGAGCTGTCACTGCATGCACTGGTAGTGATTTCCAAAGCACCACATTTGTAAATTTGTGTGCTATGAAGCTTGAGGAGTGTTTCTGGTGTGGATTCTTACCTGCTCGAACCCCTTCGTAGAAGTCATGGCCCTTCTGAAAGATTATTAAAAAAAAAAAAAAGATGTAACATGACCTATTTATCCCATCTTTCCCTATCCCGCTTCTGCCTGAAATGCAAGTTCTCAAGATTCAGTTAAATCCCACTTGTACTGTTCTTTTCTAGGCCTAGTTTTTCTTTACTTATTAAAGAGCTCTGTATCTTCTTGCTTTAAATGCAGCCATATCTCTTAAAATCAGTCTGTTGACCTGTAGCTGATCAGGCACTATGCAATAGTGTAAGTTCTCTCTGTCTTAACAGCTTTTTCAAAGGAGCTTCACATGATGGGGCTAAGGTGTGCAGTATCAGGAATTCTTCTGAAAAAGGGCAGTCTTCAGGAATTGTGATGTATTCTGTGTATTTGGAGTACTTTGCAGTTAAATGGAATCCTATAAACATCCAATTATTTTTTAATAAAGGTAAATGTAACACTTAAATCCCTAAGCATGCTTCATTAGCAATAGAGCCACAATCCTAGTTTTAGTCAAGCATTAGAACATACCAGAATTAGACAGATTTTCACTTCAAGTATTTAACCATCACAAATCATTTAATCAGACATATAAAAACCTCATTTTAAAATGTAACAAAACAAACAATAAGGATGGCATGGGGAACCCTTTAAGGCATTTGTTCAGGTAATTCAGTTAGCAGCTCTGTTCCACTGGAAGGATCACTTACTCATATGCTATCCAAGTACTCAGCACTTACTACAAATAACACTAAAATCTCTTGCTGTGATAAATTTTTCATAGACAACACTCTGGAAAGGCATAAACAACTATTTGCACCCAACTACTGGGAACTGAGGCACTGAGGACTAAGTAATTTAAATAGAAAACCTGTTCAACAACATCAGTTTTAAAATTACAATCCAAATATGAAACACTATGTATATATTAATGTTTTCATACTTTTTTAACAGAAGTCTTATACATTCCCATCTGACTGTCATTAATGTAGTGTCCTTTGCAGTACATATAATAACATGAAACTGGAAAAAAGCCTCACAAACACACAAAGAAGATACTGAAAATTAAAACCTATAAACTTTTGATGAAATCTACGTACATTTTTTAGTCTCTGAGAAACTGTTCCCTCCTGTGGCTGGAAAGGGACAAAGGGCTCAGCTGTTGCTTACCATGCACGCTTGGCTCAGCCTGTATTCCATCCGGAGTACCTCTTGTAAGCTCATGGAAGCTCCTTCTCTGAGCTGTCTGAGAGTCAGCTTTAAAGATGTAGGTGACATCTTATTAATAGTCTGGGGAAGACATTAACATTATTTTTATTTTCTTCAATTTGGACACTTTTGCAAGTCTGTCTTTTGTGCATTTTAAAGTTTGTGAAAAGTAAATGATGGCTCTTTTCTCCCTGAGCTCCCTCTGTGACACCTATTCCTCTTGCTCCCTCTCCCACCAAGCTGTCACATTAAATGAACTTTCCTGCATAAGCTTTGATCAGCAAGATCTCTGGGATATGTACCATCACTTGTGGAAAACCTAGAACTCCCAAGGTCCCATCATTTAAAATCAAATTACTACTAGCCAGAGAAATGAATGTAGTTTGAAATAAATGTTCAAGAAGAATCTTTTGATAAGTGAAGGCAAGTGTTACAAGCAATTACATTTTGGTTTTTAATATCATATATATATATAATGTGAATTGCTCTTAGATTTACTGATATTGTAGGTGATATTAGTATTGCTTAGCATTTAAGTTTTACAGAGTAGTAAGGTAATAATAGAGAGATTGGCAACAAGTTGTTGCTTCATGATCATTTGCAAAGTCCAAACAATATGCAACAAAGAAAACTGGAAGAAAATATTACAATAAACCAAACATATTTGTCCAGGCTTCTTGTCTGGGATCAACAGATACTGAAGTAATTTTGCCCTGCATTACTCTGCTGATAGGAAGCTTGGAGGTCTTGCCTTACTTCTTTAGACAGAAGTACAGGCTATAAACATTGTGCCACAGACAGGATTCTTTTAAAGCACACAAACAAATGCTGTAAATCTGGCTCTCAGGAGTATCCTTTGGAGAACAGCATGCCAGTAAACAGTAGGGGAAAGTGGGGAGAAAGACAAAATCCTAGTCAAGCAAAAAGAACTGAGCTTTAAAGTTTCATGGGGTTGTGGGGAAAAGGAGCTAAATCTCATTGTTGCTTATCATTGTTTTCTTACCGTAAACATGTCCTTTCTTTGTAAACCCAAATAAAAGACGTGTATCATTCATGGTACAATAGACATTTCCTGATAATTTGGGACATTTTTACCACTATTAAAAAGCAGCAGATGGTGAGATTTGCCTCTTTACATTATTTTCATTGCAGAAGGCTCCTTACCACAGCCTGAAATGGCAGGTTTCCAGTCATCAGCAGCATTTTTTCTAGCTCCCAATTACTTTTCATCCCTCCAGACACCAGCTGATGCAGCAGTGACCCATTTTGCCTAGTTAAGCTGGAAAACATGTGATTGCTATACAAGCAGGAGTCTCTGGAATTGTGCCTTCAGAGCACTGGTTCAGTTGTTCGGTAACTTGCATGTAATTACTGTGCTTGAGAGAGAAGCTGGCAAAGAATCGGCCAAAACTGGCTCCAAGAGGCAACAGTTCCTGAGTTCTGGTCAAGCTCTCCAACAGTGACCTGCCTTTCAGCAGATTAAGAAATCAGCTGTACCTCTAACTATATCCTTCTGTAGGTCCCAGATGGATGGCAGCTCTTAACTGGACCCCTTATTTCCTGTAAGATGCTCTTGCTGGCCTAACCTTTCAACTGGGCCTTTCCTCCTTTGAGTTTCACATTCTGTCATTTAGGTTAGGAAGCCTTTGCTCAGACCAGGCTAAATGCTATACATGGTACAGCCAGATGGTTCCAGGGGTGAAATGGTCATGGCAAGTTCTGGTCAAAGCAGGCATTGGAATGGGGCAGATCTGAAAACAGCACTTAAGGCAGCTGCTAGATGCACTAGACTGGTTATCTTGGCATATCAATGAGGCTGAAGGTGGAGGAGGTACTGACATAAATCAAGCTGGAGGAAGAGGAGCACGGCAGGAAAATGGGTAGGTGTAATTGCAGAAAAATGAGTCACCAGTGTAGCTATAAATACATTCTCTGTACAGAGGGGATTGGTGCTAGGGAACAAGCCTGAAAAAGAGACAGGATAGGCTGGAGTGGGGAGCACTAAAATGCAAAGAAGTCTTCATAGACATATTTGACATCTATTTCAGTATCTTTCAAACCATCTTGATTTTGACACAATGATCCCAAAAGCTCTAAGCTGAATTTGCAGTAGACTTAACACCAATAAAATGCTAACAGAAGGTGATTGTATTAAGTGGCACTGACACAGTGGATTCCCTTACAAGCTTTAAAGTGGCAACAGTGACTTTCTTTCACTTAGAAACCTCAAAATCTCCCAGAGGTCCAGTGCATCACTCCCCTTGCAACAGATGAAGATACCCATCACTTACTTTCTGAGCTATCAATGCATTTGTTCCACCACGGGGAACAATGGTCCTAGAGGAGATCTGACAATGTATGAGGAGCATCTAGCCGAAACTACACAGGATAGCTTCCCAAGTACAGTACATCACTCTCACTGCTCTGCTAAGAGAGTTTCAGAATGCTGCTTTGAGTCCAACACTATTAAGCTTCATTCCTGTAATCTACCTCACCCATTTGGTGCACACACATTAATGCTTCAGGAGCTATTATGTGCATCCCAGCCTGACCAGGAGATCTGGACAATGTGTCTTGTAGTCCTTAGTCTGCAGTGTCCTGCACTCTACATTGGCACTCAGTGACAATAAAGCTTTTAAACCGTAACATGTCAGTGCTCAGGTGTACTGTCCTGCCAGAAAACTCTAAGAAAGCATTATATGAAAATAAGTCAAGTATCTGATGTTTATCAGGTTTTGACCCAACATGTTTACTTCATCCCACTAGAAATGGTACACCTGCCCCTCAGATTAAAGCTTTTGGGCTCATGTAAATCCTGGGAACAAAGGAGCGCTACAGATTTAAAGGTTTGAAAACTATTGAGTTCAAAGTGTTAGTTCTCTAGGTTTCCATCTGTTTGTAGCTGGGTTCAAAATGTGAACTTCAATGGACTTCATGAAGTCATTCTCAAGTAGAATTTTAACAACTTTATATTATTCTTCATGCAATATTTCAGCCTCATATATGTGACAGCCTGCCAAGCAGGCATGTTTTGAAAGTAAAAAGCAGGAGTACTGTAGGTTAAAGAGAACAGGGTACTTGGGATAGCATGGCTCACAGCATACTTGGATTACTGCAGAACTAGGAGTTCCATTTTATTAACACCAAAAAGTATCTGTTGATCCAAGGTACAAGGTAGATGTATCAAGGGGTACCTCCAAATTAGGACATTTGTATTAAACCTTCAGTTAAGGCTTATTCCATAAGCTTACTTATACATATAATAAATACAGGGATAAACAAGGAGAATAAGCATAGACATTGCTGTTACTGAATCAGCTGATATGGTATTTATCAGGTGGATTTGCTGTTGCTCCTGTATCTGGAGTGGTTCACCCAGTTCACTGAAGTAAAATCTTGGTTTCACAACCTTGCCTAATCCTACTGCTTAGAACAGCATGTCTGCTGTCAGAAACTCCTCTGAAATGTGTTTGTTCACATTGAAGTCTTGCATCTGCTAGAAAATGTGAGATTTGTTTCATGGGGTTTTTCCCATGAATTTATGCATGGACTGAAGCAAGTCATACTAACAATCTTACCTCTTGAACAGAACAGACAATTGTTCTGAAACTCTGGTCAACTCCAAGGACATTCATTTATGAATCACATAAAATAAAAAAGTTGTTATAAAGTTCTATTAAAGACTTTATAGTCTGAGATAGGAGAACTAAAGAAGCAACAAAATAGCCTTTTTGTTGTTGTTGTTCTGGAATTTAAAAAATCAATTACACAAAATCGTAACTTTGAAGTAGATGACCTAATTTAGCCATCAACAGATTACTTAGTTTTAAGTTCTGAATTAAAACTGTTAAATAAATGTACTACCATAAACAATAAGGAAAAAGAACATATAATTCTTGGTTGTTTTCAACACCCACTGAACCTAATCAATATAATACGAACAGATAAAATTTTTATTCTGGCACCAACTCATTTGACTGCTTCATCCAATGAAACTTGGATACTAGGGGGGAAAAAAATTAGATTTTCCTTTTACTCAATTTTGCTTTTATAAGACATATGCTAAATTTCTTGCAATGTACTAGATGTACTGGTTGGCACAAAGATGATCTTAAAACTTCCTTTCTCAAAAAACTGTTTGATAGTTCCAGTGACAACGTGTTACATTTTGAATTAAATTTTTTTTAAAAAAGTGATAGGGTGCCTAATGTGAATACTACCTTATAAAATTCCTTCTGCTCATATCAAAGCCAAAGATGACGGATGTTTTATTTTACTATGAAAGGAGATTTCTTCTGTGAGTTGTAACTAAAGTTAAAACGACCCTTTTGTTGGAGAAATGCTTCAGTTCTATCCAGTTGGAATATTTCACTAGCTCCAAACCAAACTTTAACAAGGCACCTGAACAAAGATACTTCAAAGGAAGAAAAAATAAAATACACACATTATTTATAAATGAATGTATGTTGCTTCTTGCTTTTGAGGCTGAAGTATGAATTATGTGTGTAGCATTGCTGCATGCTTTTTGAATAGTGACTACATTCAACACTCAGAAATGCATTAGAAAGATCAAAAAATACTTTGTGATAATAAATTTTTTGCTGTTTACCCAAATGAGGTATCTGATGTTTATCAGGAAGAAAAACAACAACACTGTTCTGGCACTGCTTTATTCCAAACTTTGACAATAAAATGAGAAGCTATAAAGAGAACACTTGTTCCCAACAGCCCCCTGACTGTCGGGAGGGCAAAAGAAAGTGGAGTTTAGTTTTTTACTAAATTAGTTTTATGCACCATATGATGGTGCTCACATTCTGTGATTTTAAAGGAATGCCCTTGTCTGAGTAGAGCTTCTGAAAATCCTTCAGGACTATGTGTGAGAACCTGAGGCTCTCAGTCCAAAGCCCTATAGGGTAACTAAAGTCTGCCCTATAATAAGAAACCATAGCATTTCTATAATTTCTAGAAAATTAAAATTTCTAACAAAAATTACATAGAAGACTTTACCTCTAGCTGCTTCATGGCAAAAGGAGAACCATCTTGCTTTAACTTTTTAACAATTTCTTCCATACTATTTGCTGAAAAAATGCTAAAAGAAAAAAAAAATCAGTTAACAAGCTGCTTCAGCATAACCAGCTGATTTGTCTTTTCTTAGCAATGTCTTCCATGTTGCTCAGTTTCAAGTAACTCAAGCATCTCCTTTTCCTTTACAAATCTCTTTCAATAGACCTTACTAACAAACCCTGGTATTTATCTATATACTTCAATTACTACCATCAGTCTCGGCTGTATTTTTATAACATAGCAAATCTTTCGCTATCAGCTCCATTCTATTGGTTTGGTGTCATCATCTTTTATCTCTAAATGTAGTTACTGCCATCCTTCTTCCAGAGTTTAGCTCTCTTATCACTCTCACTCATTTCTCCTTCCCTTTCTGATACACAGAAGTTCCAAGCTATGATAGAAATGGCCTTAACCCAATGAGTACTGTAAATGTGTTAGGTAACATTTCCTGGTCCATGGAACAAGAACAGTTACTCTCACAAATTCCCATTCCATATCTACAGAAAACGTTCATTTTCATGTGCCATAGGTTATGAATCAGGCTACTTTGCCTAAGTATTTAATATACTGATGAGTGAAGTACTTAATGAGCTTCAGCTAAAACTCCCTAAAGACTAAATGTTACTTAAACCTGGAAGTAATTTCTCTCACCTTATCTGTAAAATACTCTTACTAGATTTAACTTCATGTTCTCTATTCACAAAAATAAAAAATTTTAAAAGATTGCTGAATACCTCTTAATCTTCTCCATATGTTCATCAAGTACAAACTCCTTTTCTTGATCAATTGTGCACTATTTAAAAAGTAAATACATATTTTACTTGGTTATTTTAGACCGAAAATGTATCAGTACCAAAAAATTTCAGTGACTTGTGTTCCAGAAATATCATATCATAAATGAACACTTAATGTTCATAAGACAGTACAATTTTTAATGAATCACAATTTTGCAGTGTGTATATATGAACTTTTCTCTATCCTGTGAATGTTAAAGCTGTTGCCTCATACTGCAGTGGTTGCTCTGAGCTACTATGTATGTTTATTTGTCTGGGTGCTTATCTTGTACACAATTCTGATTGTTCTATCAAAACACTCCTGGTGCAGTACACTAAGAAAGTCAGTGTAGATAAATCTACTCAAAAATCAGAGATTTTTTTTAAAAAAACTTTCATTTTCTTTAAAAATATACACTCCTATGTTTATGCTTTTTTAATGACAAAAAAAAAAAAAGCCTTACTCTTCCTTCTCTTTTCTATGTCATTCAACAAAATTTTGTTTAGACAAACAAAGTGTGTGATAATACACAGAAATTCCTTCTGTGGGAAGGCTGTCAAATGTTTCACATCTTCTGGCATTAAGGGGTTTGGGACATAAGAAGATGTTTCAGGAACAGCAGCTGAAGCTGAAAAGGTTCCCTGGCATTTAAGCTCTGATAACTAAAAATGCACAACTTCCTTTTCCATTCAGTGTCATTCTGTAAAGCGGGATACTGCAACATATCATCACTCCTATTTCACAGCACTCTGTTTTGTCAAAATAATCAGTACTATGATGTAAATTAGCTTATCCCACTTATTTTTCCAATTAATCTTATTTATGAACTTAATAATTATAAAACAGAAATAACAAGAGTAGACACAGCTAATTTTAAAGCTGAACAACAGCAGAGTAATAAACTGGCTGAGTAACACTGAATACTGGTTTGACTCTAGAAGTTTTCTTTCTTTTGAAAGAGAACTGCAACGCACATCAAAAGAGTAAAAATAGCCACTGATTGTAAAGGCAAAACCTTTTATTTTCATGCCCATTGTTACATGGGGCTAACACAACTATTATGGACAGAGTGCAAAGAGTTTGGAAACTTGTTATTTTCAACCATTAAAAAAAGATATTAGTAGCAAGGATAAAAAAAATGTCTACATGTATTTAATGATTTTGCTTGATTTCAGTAATTTCAGATTACCTTCATGTGGTAAGAGTTCAATAAATCTGCGATTTTTTCTTTTGAAGGAGATTTCAGTGCTATCAGGTCTTTCTCCAAGGCAGGTAGCTATTAAAAGTAAGATTTAATTGCAAGTAAGTAAAACAAAACATACTACTCGGGTTATTACTACAGTAAGATATATGTATATAAGCACCCCCTCATCCTCCCCTTACTTTCTGACTGACCTTAAAGAAGTACAAAGCAAACAACACAAGGAAACAGAGTTTACTGCCAATGTTGAACCACCTGAATTTAATTATGTCTACAGTGACCCGCAAAGAACTGCTTCCCAAGCAGTCCCCCAAAGCAGCTACAGATGCTGCAGGTAAAGCTAGGCTGCACCAATCTGAGAGGAAAGAACATTTTAATGGGGTGTTACCTTCACTGCAAACTTTGCAGTTGTATAAATCTCTAGTTTCATACAATGTTGTCTAAACTGTACAAATTTTAAGCAACTTCATTCTGCTGAATAGATCATGCCCTTCCAAGAGTGGAACTGTAAAATCAGCACCATTTGCTCCTTCCTTCAAGCAAAGCTGACACCACCTGGCAAGTGTTAGAAGGACAGCTTGAGGGTGTCTCACCATCCCTGTTTGCAGGGCATGGCCAGCTAATATAAGTGCACTTCTGCAGACTCCCGTGTTGGTAACAGGGTATTGGGGTGCTAAAACCCCAGACCTCTCACTGTGGCTGTGGGCTGTGCCCTGGCCAGCACAGTTGGCACATTACCTTTTCAGATTCTACAAAATGCGTAGCGATGCCAACTTTCAGCACATCTCTTCCTTTCAGCCTGCATCCTGTTAGTGCGAGGTAATAGCCAACCTTTCCTGAGAGCCTTGGCAAGAAATACCCTCCACCTACATCAGGGAAAAGGCCTGTAATAAACAACACAAAACAAAAGTGAAGGCAGGAGATCTTGTACTAATCATCACTAGCAGCAATTTTTTTCTTGTCTCACTTTCATCTTCCTTACATAGGCACAGAAACCTTGCCCAAATTTCTCCTTGTCTTGGCTTGACATTTCTGGCATCAAAACCCTTCATAAAAGCAAACTCTTGAACACTTTCCAAACTTCATCCTTTCCACTGGCCCTGTATAAAGTCTGTATACTTTACAAACATACAGCGAACAATAATATTTATTCTATTTGCCAACAACTCAAGACAATTTTAGGTGCTTGAAAAATCAAGTATGTTCTCAGCAAAGAAGCAGAAGGGACATAAAGAATTGTGAAATAATTCGTGCAAGCTCAAACTGGATGCTGCATTTTCACTGAAATCTTTTGTTACAATAAAAATACTAAACACTGATGAAGTGCCTCTTGCACAGCTCAGTTGAACAAATTTTGGGGCTCAGAATTCAACAACACATCAACAACATTGCCAGGGTCTCCCTGAAGGTGGAGGCACAAGATGCTGACTTAGTACTTGGCTCTTTGGCAAGACTGTGACTAAGCTAAAATGAAGCAAAAAATTATTAAACTCTCTAGTTTAATAACTGTCTTATACACTTTTTAAAATATACAGATTAGATTTTCTAATCTAATATAATCTAAATCTAGGGTAATTTTTTAAAAAATTCGAAGCTGTGACTAGAATTTAAATACTTTTAAGAGTTTGTATTGGAAAGTATCTACCTTCTGTTATATACATTGATCACCCAAAAATAAATTTAGACATCTTTTTAAATGTACTTAGAGAAAACTTTAGCTTAGCTGTATTGATTTCAGAAATCTGAATGCATAAAAGAAGGGTCCAGTTACTACCTTGAAATCATGTCAATAGTGCATTAATGAAACTGAAAGTCTTTTAAAGAAATTAAAGGTGTGGTGGTGGTTTGGTTTTTTTCAGTTTCAGAGAATGATTCAAATGAATCATAAAAACAAATGAAAAAAAGAATATAAATGAGCAATAAGAAACTCATAAGGCACTCACCGAAGAAGAGATATTAACCGGGAAAATTCAGATGTACGTAAGGAGTTTAAGTGAAGTTCTGATAGACAATGGTCATTTTTCTCTCACAAGTAATTGCATTTGTTCACAGGAATCAATGTATGTATTATAGAAAGACCCTATTCCAAGCATTTTGAGATATGGGAAGTTAGTGGTCCCTGAATAGTCCTCCCCCTTGGATGGAATAAGGGGAGGTTTCTTTCAGACAGCTGCTCTTCAGTGTTTCCCTCTTAATAATCTTAATATCTAACCCCTCTCAGCTTCTCCTCAGGTTCCCACTTGGTCTTCCTTTTGTTCTACTGCTTCTAATACATCAAAAGGTTGGGTTTAGGAGTCACTTCCTATCAGTTACAGCTGTAGTATTCTATTCCCACTGATGTGTGTGCTGTCATTAATTGATTTATTCCTCATCCCCCAGGCTACTGAGACATACAACTCTTCTCCTGAAATGCTGACTGCCTTGCTGAAACCCTTTAAACGCCCTAAGCTGTATTAACTTCAATTCATCATTTACCTTCTTTTTCATATGTACTCACATTCTCAAATAGTCTATTCTACATTTTACCTTCTCAGCTTGAGCTATCATAACAGTGATGCCAAGACTTCTATTTAGTTTTATGTTTCTATTCATCTGTCTCCCCTTAGATATCCTTCTACTGAAAAAAAAAAAACCAAACCAAAAACCCAACCTCATATAAAAGTAAAACCCGGCTTAAAAATGCCCTCCAAAGCAAAAAGCCTATTACATTATTCTCCCCATCCACCAGAACAACAACAACAACATTTTTTTCCTTTTTGTTGTAGTTAAAATAATACTGATGCTGGACTACTGCTATCCCCACACTCCAGTACATTTCCACATGAAAAATCTTTCTATTGGGATCCATAGTGTCCTTCCACTTGGCCATACATAGGAAATCAGTTTTAAATAAACTGTGAAGTTGATTAGCTTAAATAGCTTTAGAAGCAAATAAACCTAAATTGAATGAAGGTTTCTTTAATTAAGGAATTTACAAACAGGATTTGTGAAGGTCTACCTAATCCACTTTAAACTTACTTGATTGCATAGTCTGCTATAGCTTCTACTGTATCCTTTTCAATATTCCTGCCTTCCTTTTTCTCCTTTATCTATGTTCTACATACTGCTCTTTTCTCAGTAACACCTCCTATATATGTGTATATATATATATATATATACACACACACATATATATAAAGCAGAAACCTCTTTGCTGATGGGATTGTCTTAATGTATTCCATACCTGATTTTTGGTTTTTTGTTAGCATTTAGCAATCATTTTTCAATTTCCTAGTGAAGTAAGAGAAGAGCTGTGTTACTGCTGTGCTACCCAGGCCATGAGCCTCTATTGCTGACTTGCAGTCTGTGCTCTGACACAGGAGCAACATGCTCTGCTGTAATCCCAAAGGTGCAACTCTGCATTTGCCAAACAGAAGAAAGGCAGTGCTGCCACATTCTTACCTTGTCTGGCAAAGGGGGTTGGGAATTTATTAGTATTGACTTCTAGAAAGCTAAAAATTTAGCAGGGATATGCAAGAAAGTATCTATTATTAGTGTAACATCACCTCAAAGCCCATACCTTATACTTTGATCCTTTGTTCTCCCCACCAGTGTTTTTTCCCACACCTTCCTACTTCTGTGCTTCTTTCCAGTGCTTTTTCTTGTCTATGTCAAACTCCTACAGTCTAGAACTGTCTTTTTTTCCTATTTGCTAAGTGGCATATTTATCTGTATCATTTTATTTATGGCGGTGAACAAATGCAGAATAATTGTGTGAAAATGGAGCAGCTGAATGAATGCTTTGTTTTCATTTCAGCAAAGGTGTCATGCCTACTGAAATAAGTGAGCACATGAAAAAAACCAACTAATACAGTATCTAGAGAGCTAGACATTTTAAACACACCCCACAGAGATCAAAACAGCTAAGCCTTTAAATCCAAACAGATTTCAGTGGTTTTACCTCTGAGTGATCCTAAAAGGGGTTTAATTACTTTCCTTCCTAAGCAAGTTCTAAGCTTTCCCCTTCACGTCTTCAGTCTATTTTTGTTTAAATAAGTCCTTGTCAACACAAGAAATCTCTATAAAGTAGAGCTCATTAATATAAAACTACTCATATCGTCACCTTTGAAGAAGAAAGTGAAGGTAGTTTTATTATTAAAATAATTTCATATGCCAATGAACCTCTGTTTTGTTGAAAAAATACAAATATTAATTGTTTACTTCAAATACTTTTCGTACACAACAACTGATTATAAACTTCAGAGCTTAGAAAACACATGTTGTATTAAAGCTTAAGTTTAGTTTACTAAGTTTTTCTTCAGCAATAAAAAACACATTGCATTCATCAGCTAGCAGGAATTGCTCTAATATTTTTTTCAGGAATTAAAATGGTAACAAGCTTGCTTGTATTTGGGTGGTTTATTATGCTTTATTGTGCTTGGCAGTTGCATCAGAAGAGTTCCCTTTAATCTGACTCATTTTTCTTGAGCCATACCTGTATCTTTATGTAGCTCTGGGATACATTTCTTTTTTGTACCTCTCAGAATTGACAAACAAACCATAGGATCAAACATTAGAAAACACAAGGTACATGTTGCTGTATAAAAGAAAAAAAGGCGACACTGAAGACACTGTGATCTTGCCTAGACACAATCTGTGCACAATTGTGATGGGTCCACATTAATAATCTACAAGAAAAGCTGGAATTCCAAAATCTGTCTCATTA
This sequence comes from Pseudopodoces humilis, assembly GCF_049639895.1. Lineage (NCBI taxonomy): Eukaryota > Metazoa > Chordata > Aves > Passeriformes > Paridae > Pseudopodoces > Pseudopodoces humilis. Next base: position 30,345,993 of record NC_142207.1, on the reverse strand, counting down.
ACACAGCAGAGCAGCTTGTAGTACACTCAGTTTGACTCATACCGAGTTCCCAAGGTAAAGCTGGTGTACCTGTACTGGGAACTTCAGACTTTACCTGCCCTCATCTGTAGCAAGACTTAGTTCTTTTTAGGAAAGTTTTATCCTGACAGACTTTGTGTCACTCTACACAGTTAAGAGTCTGAATCATCAACTGCCAGAACACAGGTACGTTTCTGATAATTTAACAGAAAATACTTTCCATACATGGTTGTCTCCAATTCCCTTTTAAAATTTTTTCCCTACCACCAAAGCATTCAGTCAAAGACATTTCACCCTGATTACACCAACAATGAAACCCTAAACACTTGTGATCATCTGTTAAAACACTTACCTATTGCTGTTTCTGGCATGGCAAACACAGTCTTTTCTGTAGCAACTCGAAAGTGTCCATGGACTGAGACACCAACTCCCTACACAAAGAGGAAAGAACACAGTTACAAAATTTCTGGTAAAAATAATCATAACCACAATCCTATGTAACCTCTTTTCTTTGCTTTATAATTTAAATAATATTAGATTTACTAGATTTATTAGATAACTTTGTTTAGCTCAACAAAATATTAAAAGGTCTTTTATTATTCAAATGCTAATAAAGCATCATATTATCTTCATGATTTGGCTGAAATAGCTTTCTATGCTTTGAAAGATGGGTGAGTCATACAGAGAATAACTTCAAACAAACCATGAGTGACACTGTTATCTCCACTGGATTACCAAGGGAGTTCAGTTAACGTTGCTCCATCTCTAATTTTTGCACATACTTCAAATCACCAACAAAATAAAGCCAACACTTTTGGAAAATACATAAATTTCACAAAGCTGTCATGCTAATGATTTCAACAGAAATAGTAATTAACTGTTCTTCTAATGTGATAATTACCTACACTATAAACACACAAGTATTTCAAGCAGAAAAAGTCTTCTGTGTTATTGATTAAAATTCAAAATTTGCGGTTAGAAACTCACTTTTTATCTTAGGCACTAGTGTTCACCAAGTCAGTAATGGTATTTACATTTCTAAGTGTCTAGAATTCTTTTCTAGTAGCCTGTCCTGATGAAACACTTCCCGCAAAATTAGAAAAATTTCTGGTGTTGCCCATGCCATATTTTCTGATTGAGGTAGTAAGCAGCAGAAAGGCCCAATTAAAAAAAAAAAAAATCACTTCACACAAAAGAAATTTAATTTGGATAAATCTTCAAGAGGTAAACTGACAAATAAAACCAAAAATGGTTATCTGAAGAAGTTGCTACTACTTAGTAATAATATTTCAAGTACTCTAAGAATACTTAGATTATAGGGCACAACCAAAACATACATATTGAGGTCTCACTTCTCAAAGTTTACCTATATGGTACTCATCAATAGAAATGTGTGCTTGATCCTATCTGGAGACAAGACCCTCTGCTGAATAATTCACAAGTAGTTACTTCACACAAATACTCTCATCCTTTCCACCATTTCAGTTTACTTCCATTCCTCACTGTTAATTTTCCCTTTGCCCAGTTCTTCCAACCTTCTGTGTTTTATGTTAAAACTAAGATTTCCTAAAAATCATTGGTCAAAAGAAGTCAGTGTCTGATGAGGATATAATGGATTTTAAAGAACATTTTTAACTGTTTAAATTAGAAAATTAGAAAAAGGGCACTCTACTCAACTAAGGCTATTAGTCTTCACAAATATCTTCACAGTATTTCATCCTTCCCATAAAACCAGTGGGATTAATTGGGTGATACTCACTTGGACAACCAGTATGTATTTGACAGGTTTTTAAGGTGACAGTAGAAATTCTCTTCCTTTTGCTCATCTACAGAGATCTTTGATTGGGTTTTGCATCAAAATTTTTAAAAAGTCAATTCAATATAAATTAAATTTCCTCTCACACTTTCCTGGCCTCTCTTACAATTCGGCCCAATAAGAAATTAATTTATTCCATTAGGATGATACACAACTAAATCTAAAAATATTTTCAAGTTTCTTCTGTAAAATGACTATCTGTCACTCTTGGGCTTTAATATAGATGTATGAACTTTTTAAGATTCCAGTTTAATTTCCTGAGAAATGCACCCATAAGGTAAGTGGTTATCAAACTCCATTTTATAATTCAGGAACTAAGCCAAATGTATTCACATGAAGCACTGCTGTTCCAAGGAGGCAAATGGGATTTGAGCCAACATCTGAATCTTATTTGTACAGGGTAAAACCTTATGTCTCATCCCTTATCTGTCCTTTAGCCCTTCCTCTGAGCACTGGGCAGATCTCATCTGAGCAGCAGCAAGAGCAATGGACCTGTACTTAGCTGTCCTGAAAATGCAAAGCTGCAAGTAAAGCTGTGTTCACTCCTAAAACAGTTCCAGAACTCTTAAATGAAATGGAAATGTGACTTCATCGCTTCCAACTTTTTTAATGTCATAATAGCATATTTTCACTGCTTTAAGTAAAGCCTGCTGTTATTTTTATGCATGTTGAGCAATAACGACGATCTTTTTCTGAAGATAATGAAATGAAAATCATGCCCATTTTGGTCTTTCTAATGCTTAAATTAATATTTTCTAACCCCGTACCTAAAAAAATACAAGTACCATCTATATCAAAGCTTTTTTTCTGGCTTGTTTTCTAGACAATCATAGTTTTGTTTAAGGACTCAAATTTTTGCCTTGAGTATTAAGTACCAAAGATTCGAGTGTGAATTCCATGAAGGGAGCTTCTCTTCCAAGCTTGTTCTTTTTTTAGAGTGATAAAAATAAATGTCAAGTTTTAGTAACAGAAAGTTGAAAGATATAATTTTCTTTTGAAAGAAGTAATTAAATCAGATTTCACTTTCTCAAGTGCTTAAGCCATAATTGGATTTGTTTTCTTAGACAGCCTTTGAATTTTGTATCACAGATAATAGCCTTATTTCGGATGTGCATTTAAAAGGCTGAAACTGTATTTTCTCTTTATTCATTATAAAGAAAGTGGTGCAAATATGTTCTCGCTTCTTTAAAGATCATTTCTAAATAACCCAATATTAAGATAAAATTTGGAGAGAAAAATTATTTAATGGTACAAATCCCAATAACTTCTTTACTGGTGTCGATGTGCTGTTTTTGTTTACTTGCAGCTTCCCAAGTGGTTAACATATCAGTGCATGTTTAACCTTCTAGATCTAACTCAGAGGACACATACTCATCAATTAAATACATCCTATGTAAAGAACAAACTTAGAAGTCTAAATGCATTCCTCCTTCATTTCTGAGTTTTCTAATTTTATTTTGTTTTTATTTAGCTGAACTCATACATAGCTAGAGTGCCCCCTAGGAGGCCCTTCACACCATTGAAAGATCTTCAGTTGGATTGTGTTCACTTCTCCAGGTATTTCCAGCACTTACACATACAAATCTTAACAGATAATATCTTTATTAAAATTCACTATATTCTGCACTATAAGAGTTTTACTTTTCATGGTCTGTTACACTAAAGCTGATGTCTCCCTTCAGACTTCTCCAAGGTTAACACTCTCCTGTGGTCAATCAGGCTTTTACTGCCAGAAACTTCTTTTTCCATTGACAGCTGAATTTGGAATTTTGTAAAGGGGACTTACAGAAATTAAGGAGAATAAAGAAATTAAAAAGCAACCAATTTAAACTACTGGGCTGGTTTTGGCTGAGATAAGAGTTAATTTTCTTCACAGTAGCTTCTTTATAGCATGGGGCTATGTTAATCTCAGCATAACTCAGGGAGGCACACAATTTTATAGGCAGTTCAGTCTGAATTCATCAACAAGCTTACAAAAAAAGAATAGAGAGTATCTGAATTTTATTTCCCATACAAGATTGCCCACTCAACGCTGTATTTCAAAAGTCATTATGTGACTGTGCATAGAAATTGTATCATTGATTTCCTTTTTTTTTCTCATGATGAATACAAAATTTTATTACAAGTATTTTTTCTAATGAAAAACAAGGCAACCAACAGATGCAGAAGTGAAATACAACTACTGTGAATCTTTTGTGTCCCAAAGGCTGTATTATCTTAAATTGAGAGCAACCCACATTTAGTAAATCAGAAAATTTAGGAAAGTTATTCAGAAATTGAGGGCCGCCACAAGAGAACTATTCAGAGTGAAATAAATACTCCCTTCCTGCTCACATATAAGAAAACAGACCTATGTCACAGCAAAACCACGCACCACACTTGACTATTTACTGAATAATCTAACTCAGACTGTAAAGGAATCACTGCCTAGGAATGCTTTGGTAACACAATAAAAGAAACATAAAGAGAAGAGGTTTTCAGGGATGTTGCTTGTGTCCCCTTCACCAAGCTGTTAAATAACTTTTTGCTGTATGAGTAAGCAATGTTATGATAATACCAATATTGACTGCAGTGAAAGTCCTTTTATAACAGCTCCCGTCAAGTGACTATAATTTTTACATTTTTAACTGCATGAGAATAGCTTCTGGTAGATCTAGAACCAAAAAGAAATGTAGCAATCAATTGAGCATAACTGAGCATAACACAACAAAGGGCAAATATGCAAAAATAGCCAAGGTGCAGCAACAATGTTTTCAAAGGCAAAGAGGGTGGAATTGATTCAGGAAGCAGCAGGAGCTTATAGCTACGGTGGATCAAAAACCATGGATGTAAGAGCATTACCCCCTGCATCCAGACACAATGAATCTTAAACTTAAATCAAAATTAATCTTTGTTCATCATTAATGTTATGGCCCACTCAAAAGAGTATAATCCATTTTCATCTGTAGATACTAACAGACAAGATGACATAATGAACCAGAGCAATGCAGTGTGACAGATCAATATGGACATAGAATATCACCTTCACTGGCTGCTGACATATAAATTAACTCTATTCAAGTATTTAATCATAAAAACAGTGGGTGTTGTGAACTTTTCAATAATTTAGTGTGGTATTTTAAAACATAAAATATTGATGTTATATAATTTAAAGTATTTATTTCCATATACTGATTATGTACTAGAGTCTCAGTCCGAGTTGCTACAAACACATAAAAGCACAACAAGCTGACTGGAGACAGATTATCTGTAGTAACATCTCATGTCTCAGACTTGTTCTTCTGACCCCTAAGTATTTAAACAAATTGATCCAACTACATGAATATTAATCATTTAGGTCAGGTTCTTCTTACAGGGAAACTTAGGGAAAAAGACACATAGGCCATTCTATGCACCAATGCAGCTACATTAAGTGTCCTTTATCAACCAGATTTATACTGACTTTTTAAAAGCCCTGGTTTGATTTTTCTACTGGCAGCCCAGATTTTCAGTGATCACAAACCATTTTTACTAGGGTAGCTATCATAATCTGCACTATTTTTTATGTAACAAGACCTGTGCTGCAACAGAAAGAAAAGATGTAAGAAGGCCTGGATCTGAAAAGCCTATAGCTATTAGTAACAAGTGCAGGTTTTTTTAATTTTATATTTGAAAGTATTCTTTTTATCCCAATTTTGTTACATATACATAACTGACCATGCATACTCAGAAAAAAAAGATAGCAAATATGTCTTTTTTATTGTTTCTAAAATTCTGGAAGAAGCTCTCCCTATGTCCTTCTGTATCATCTGAAAACGTAGCTACTGCAAGAAATCCCTGTGTCCAGATCATCAAATCTTCATGTCTGCAGGGAGGGCAGGCAAGTGGGAGGGAACTTGTTCCAGCACCTTGCATCAGTGCATAACTGAGCTTTTAGGTTTTATCTTAACATTGAAGAAACTCTTCTTGTTCTTAAAGACAGGTATGTGCATCAGAACTCTAAACAGTGGCACAGTTATTTTGGATAACAGGACTGAATCCAGAGGATTTTTGTAATGTTTCATTTAGCTGAAAAAAGTGCTTACAAAGTCTAAGACTGATTGAAAGTCTTACAACTCAAGGAGAAAATGAGCACTCAAATTCTTCACGAATTGAGGAAAATGAGCAGAAATATGAAAGGATGGAGAAGCAGGCAAAGAAAATTCCCTTTAGAACGTTTATTCCTTGGGAAGGGGAGGGAAATAATGAGATAGCTGTCAATATGAGTCTAGGTAAGTACACAAAGGCCTAGAATTAGGTAAAAATAGAGACTTTCAGCATGCAAGAGTCTGGTGTTAAATGGAAAGAAGAAATCTGTGCAGAAGCCAGTAAAAATCTCAGTCAGTGTAGAGTAAGGAGAGAGAGAGAGAAAAGGAGTTTTACTTACTGTACCAGTACTGAGTTATAATTTAAAATACCTGTATTCAAGACATTGCTTTATGATAAACCCTTTGGGGAGTAACATCATGTGCAAGTGATTGAGCAATCAGTGGTTACTTTTTGTCGATGTCAAGAGCTGCTGACATTCTAGTCCGACTAGCCACAAAATGAAGAGCAGCATTTATCCCTGGGATCACACACCAGAGCCGAGCGGGCAGAGCAGCGTGGCCAGATGGCAAAGAGACTGGAACAGCAGCAAGGAGTGAACTCTTTCTAAGGATTGCCTCGGCATTGTTTTCAACACCCCATATTTCAGAAGATAAGTGGTGTACAAGTCAATCTCAAAACGATTTGTAAAATCTGTAGCCATTTCACAGTAAAAGTTGCCTTTAGCTTTGAAGCACTGGCAACAAAACGGGCCACAAGCTTCTCTGTGGTACACAGGCATGAGGGAGGGGGAAAGGGGGACAGGCAGAGAGAGAATTGGAAAGCAGCTTATCTAGGTTTAGTATGACAATTACTTTTACTTCAGGGCAGATTTTAGAGTGTAAATTAAAACAAAACCGAAGATGTTCTGGTGCATGATGGCTGACAAGAGGCATGACACACTTATAAAAAGGAAGCAAAATAATAAGAATTGGGAGAAGTGCCAAAAAGTACTGACATTTCTAAGTTCCAGTTTCCTAGCTTTAAAAAAGGGCTAAAAGGCTAGTAATTTCCATTACAGTAGAGAAGTACTATGTAAAATCATAGCATTTAATGAACTTTCATATGCTGCAGCTAGTCACCCCAAGCCCCATACGTATATATGTATACTGATAACAATTAAGCAGAATTTCCATGATGTGCAATAAAATTTGCACCCCAAATTGAACAATAAATGAATAGCTTTGTTCCGCGGGCAATACACACTTGTAAATGCACATTCCTGTATCACACATGGGAAAAGAAGTGAGATTTTATAGATATGTTTAATCCTGATGTTTCCTAGTTTTTGAATGTTAGTCTCAAATTGCTACCTACACTTCTGAGTTATGGTTACATGCACACAATTTATATGAATAGATATATGTTGGTAGTGAAAGGAACATTCCTAAAGAGTTACAGCTGCACAATCTGGATAAAAATGGGACAGGATAAGGACAGCTATTAGTCAATTCCAGCTCCTTTCTCTACTAAAATTCTATTGACTGAAATGGACAATATACAAGCTGCTTATGACATCACTACCAATTTACTTGAGAACAAATATTAATGTAGTAAGAACTGTTGACAAAATCCTGATAAAGTGTAAATGTAGATTTTTGTAACTATCGGTTGATGTGCTGTCAGGTCCCGAGACCTGATTTACAAGGAAAGGCAGATTCCTCTTGCAATGTCAGTATCTGTAATGTTTTGCTAAAAATTAAATGGCACTAACGTGAAAAAGAGCTAAAGCTAAATATTAGGTACTGAGTTCGCTCTTCTACTGCAACACGGATGCAGTAATCCTGATTCTGTATTTCAGAAGAGAAGATGTACAGGTAGATGTACAATAGAATGAATATTTCCAAACCATGGAAATAGTAGTAGGTTAGGGAATTTGGCTGTGTGTGTTTCTCTGGAACACTTGCATTACCCCTTGACTAAAATTACATTGCTCATTAAGCAGCATTCTGAGAAAGCTTCATACTTTAAACAGCAATGTTTGTGATGTCACCCCATCCACAGTATTGTTTCCTTTCACAAACAAGCAAGGGAAGCACAGCCCAGATGTAATCACTGGGAAATGGAGGGCACCATCCTCTGACACAGTATTAAGAGTTACCAGCAGTTTGCAATAAAACTGAGAGGGTACCCCAGCTGAGGTCATGCAGGGCCAATCATTAATGAAACTTCATCTGACAGCTTCATTATCTGCCTGGATGATGAAGTAACAATAATTTCTATAATTCACAGTTTTGGGAAGGCAAACACTCTGAAGGGCAAGATTCAAAACCATCTTACTTTGGAGAAACTAACAAAATGAAAATAACTACACTTAGGAAGGTATAATCAAATACAGAGATGGTAAGTATGCTTCCCATGGAATAAACGCCTAGATGCTTTTCAAGGGTTTACAGCAACCATGCAATTAGTACAAATAAGGCAGTGCTGTAGTGATACTACTGAAGGTATCACACTACAGCAGAGTCTGCACCAGCAGGCAGCCAAGGGCTGAGGTGAAAACACAGCCTAGATTCATTATACCTGGGAAGCCTCATCAGCCCAGGGCCACCTCATACAACACTCGGGTTTCTTGAAATTCAGAGAAAAGGGCTACTTTCTTTTCCTTTGTAGTCTTTGAAGGAAAGGGTAGTTCTGCAAAAGTCTTTCGACAAATTAGTCCAGTTCAGGAAGAAGATTTAAAATGAGTAAAATGTAAGCAATAAAGAAATGCACTGTGATGGAACTTCATGTCATGCAAGGAGGAAAGAGGTGACAGTAATAGTTTTGTGAGTAACTGGAAGTGGTGGCCTCCGAGGACTGGATGCCTTCACAACTGCTATTTACATGGACTATTTGTGACAGAATATCTCTGTAATAAAGAGAGGATAATTATTCTGCTCTACTTGGTGCTGATGAATCCTCCAGCTGAAATATTGTCTGGTCTCCTGCAATGAACTGTGAAGTACACAAATGGGAGAGATTCCAGAGGACTGCAAGACTAAAAGACTTAATCTATAAGAAAAGCCAAATAGCTATCTTTATCCCTATTAAAGAGAGAGGACTAGGAGCAAGGAGTGCAAGTACCTCAAAATGTCCACAGGGAGCTGTGACTAAGACTGGAATATATTGATTACACATATGTATATGATTACACAAGGACTTAAATTAGACACTAGGGAAACCAAGTTTGAAAGAATAACTAAGCACTCAGATAGCGTATCTAGAAAAAACAGAATTCCTACTGTTGGAGAGTTCTGAGTGCATTAGGTGAAAATCAGCTAAGCAGTCATCTAGCTGTACCTAACCCTAATGCAAGTCCAAAAGAAAAATTCTCATGCTCCTCCCAGCTCTACACATCTGTGTAGTCTAAAGCTTAACGTATTTCACATTACTGCACAAGAGAATTACACTCAGTTATTCAGAAAATTCTACTGTCCAACAGTCACCCTAAAGAAAGTCGAAGTAAACAACTTAGACGTAGACTCTGTGTAAGTAAAAGACCTTGCCTAAAACCCCATACTGTCAGGTGTGTTGACAAAACTAAAGGAAAGCCACCCATGACCCCAAAGACCCAGTCACAGGTTGGTCTCTTCTTCTCCCAGTCTGTAGCCCTGAGGTTCTTTCTCTGAGGAAAGACTGAAGGAGTCAGTCCTGTGTACTGCTATTGCTTTCACAAACTGTGCCCCACAATCTGAGGGACTCAGAGGTGGAAATCTGGTCAGATTGAAAACTATATTAAAGAAAAAACTTCCCATTAATCTTCCTAAACACAAAGACTGGAAAATAAGATGCTTGGAATAACTCAGAGCACAGTGCTTTGCAAAGGATTTAAGAGAGGTAGCAACTCTACCAAACTTATTTCTGTACTGAAAATGTTGTTTAAATGTCAGGTAAAGTTAAAACTTAGTTTCCCCACAGGAAGATATTTTCTCATCCCAAAACTAAAAGCATAATTTTTTAAAGCAAAGCTAAAACAAGCTTAGCAAATATGCTGCATAGGAAGCCAGACTAAAGGATTAAATCCTGTAGAAAATTGTCTAAAGCTCAGAATTCCTATGTTTGAGCAACACTCTCTTTACTCATCAGTAAGAAAATAAGGATCTGAGTTTCTAGTCTGGCTTCACTAATAATTAAACACACAAGCGTTTAATAATATTAGACAAGAGCAACAAGTTGCTTTTCACAAAGCACAACATTCAGCTGTGATATCGATTGCCAGAGGCCTTTCTGAACACCAAGCCCACTTACTGTCAAAAATTACAAGATGTACAGAGAGGTGAGTGTGACCACTGATGGTTATTTAGCACTGTGGTTCTGAAATAAAAGCCTGGCTAAGGCAGTTTCTAAATCATGCATGCTCTACAATATGATGCTACAAAAAAAGGTTCCTCATTCATGCTGTTAGATTCTTCTATTAACTAAAGGTCATGGTCTTTGCACCTGAAAAATGTACTTCTCATTTTCCAAAGCTACTTAGGATTTTTTTACACATTTTTTAACTTTAACCTAACCCAGTGACCTCAACCATTTTCGCCACCTTCCAAAGTCTATGACCTGCTGTTCTTTTTTTCTGTCAAGTATTCTCCTTGAATTCCAAGCCAAATCACTGAAAAGCCACAACTCAACCCATTTAGTGTGCTTTATTTGGCTGTGAAACGGGTCTCAAAAACAATTTTATGAATCTTTTTGTCTGCTAGAGAGTATCTGAGGCAGTAACATATTTTGTGCCAAAGCCCTATTTAAAACCATAGCTTTGGACTGATCTTATAAATCACCTACATTTATCTCCAAGGAACTTCAGACAAGACTGTGACTTTTCTAAAACCAAGAAGACCAAACTTAGAATGTCATTTGCTGACGACAGTATTTTAAGAAAAACAACTCGAACTTCCTGTCAACTGTTCAGGTACTTAATTTCAAGGAAAAGAAAATTTACAGATAGAAATTAGCTAAATCTGAAGTTGTTTTTAGCAACATGAGAGTGTACCCAGTGTTCCTTTCAACAGTGCACATCCTTTAGCAGTAAATGTGGTACTTATAACTAATTTCACTGTTTTTCAGTAAACTGCAGTCACCTTTGCTTCTAACTAATTTGTCTTACAAATTTGAACTTACTGCTCCAAATAACTACAAAAAGATGAAAAGATACATTTATATTGAATATCAATATTTGATGAACAACAGAACAGACAAGCTGCTGAGAACAAGCTCCACAGCCCCATCTGTTGGCTAATGAAGCTCCCAAAGCCACCTACCAGCCCCTAGCCAATAATGAAGTGGAACCAGTTCATTTTTTGGATAGAATTCTAGGTTGTACTATCACAGATCTAAGGCATCTCTGCACCAGTAGCAACTTTTACTATCCAAGCACATATTAACTGAGTTTCTAACACACTTCTGTGATTTTTAACTTAGTTCTCTGAAATCAGTCTGCATACCTCCTGAGTCAAAATCTAATCTTGTACCCACAAGTAAAGATAAATGCTACTTCTAGTATATGATAAGCAAGTTAAGTTGCCATTCAAACCCTAATGGCAGTTAAACTTTGTCACAGTCACACTGAAATTTGGGTATCCAAATCCGATTACCCAAAATAAAGTTTCAGGCTAATTGCTGCCTTTTAAAAGCTCTTCAGAGGAAAGAGAATTCATGAAGAATCTTAGTAATGCAGGATCATCTGACTCCATTATGTTCTTTTCAGTCCAAAAATACACTTTCCTTTCAAAGGACAAAATTCTATTTCTGCTCAGGCCACAGTCATAACAAGCCATTTTGCAAGACCTTTAAAAAGATATTGGCTGCTGGGCAATCTTGCTCATTCATAGCTTTCCATCCTATTATTCAAAAGTCCATAAAATAAATGGACTCCCCATCTCTTATCTATGAACCTTCAGGACTCCTACGGTAAATAAAGTACTTTTTCTGCAAGAAGAGCTACAGAACAAATCCCCTTTATGCTGGAGACAATGTATGTATGCTAGGCTGGGGGAAATGGCTCTCCAGCTGAGATCTTTGGGGCTTGGTAGCAAAGGGTGAGAGAGCTACTGCATGTTTACATCACAAGCTGAGAAGACCAAAACAGACAAATAAATTTTTAAGGGAAGATGAAAAGGAAAGAGTCATTACAGGTCATGGATCATGTAGTGTTCCACTTCTCATATCTATCTTTGACAAGCTTTATTTAAATACACTCTATACCCATAGCATAGGGACATACCAGAAAACAATATAAATCTCAGCAGTGACATGGCAGACAGGCTTCGTAAGTTAAACTCGTTCAAAATAACTGAAGATTATCTTAGTCCACTCTCATGTGGTGCAAATATACCCTACAGATGTGAACTCACTAAAACAGAATTTTACTATGTAAATAAAGCATGGCATTGCCCTGTTAACTCTACTTATGGTGTTTACAGACAATTGCTGAAGAAATTATTAACACTGAGTATAACTAGAAATAAATGGAGTCTTCTCTATGTTGCTTTAGTGATAAGGTGCAGCCCTGGGTGAGATGTGTGTGGAATCAGGATCACACAAATGATCTTTTAAAAGTACTACAGAGGTGAGAAAGTAAATGCATTTCCAGATTATTTGTTGGAAAAATACATGAATATCTGTTAAGCTGTAGCTTAGAACTTTCACCATTTTTCAGAGTTGTTCTTTAAATGTATTTTTATATAGTTCTATTTTTAATATACTTAGAATGTAGAATTATTCTCAGCTTTTGTATGATATATAAACTCCCCCTCAGTATTCTGAAAACCTTTGTGAGGGCTATCTCTAAAAGTGAAGTGACTGCTCTTTTACTGGAGAAAGCACCTGTGTTAGCTACCAAGGAACAGCAGAGGCCCTACAAGAGCAGCAGTGTATCCAGACAAGCAAGAGAGAGACAAGCAAGAGACAAAGGTTCAGATTATGATGCTTGTTCTTCAAGGAAATGCCTTGTGTCCACTTCTCAACTCACAGACATGACATGATTTTAAAACACTCTATCAGGTATCACACTCAGGTCCTCAACTTACCCCTCCCATCGTAATGCCATCGATAAGTGCCACATATGGTTTCTTGCAGGTGCCTGTAAAAAATGTAAAGGAAAACTATCATCCATCTTTTTCAAGAGTGGACCTGTGACTAGCTGCCATATGACACGTGTCCCTATGTCTTACTTCAGCAAGAGCAGCAGAAAATAAATGAGAATTTAAGCAGTAATCATATTATCATCTTACAATGAAGGTACCTCATGTAATTCTTAAGAAATTAAAAGAAACACTAGTTTCTGTTTTACTGGATTGTGAGTGTTGTAGAAGAACATTATACCACTATCAGATATTGGACTGTTTGTTGTGTGAGTACATGACAGATTAACCAGTATACACAGCTTTGTCTGATGGTGGGACGCAGCAGATGCCCCTTCAACCCCTCTCACAATCTGGATTAAGAGGACAGCGTGTGTTCCAGCCTTTCACTGCTACAAAGCCAGAAGTATGGGCAGGTTCCAGTCACAACGTGACTATAAATTCTGCAATGCAGGCATGTTCTGTCATGCCTGCTCTTGCATACAACCCTGAACGTGGTGGAGGCAAATTCAGATGACAATGTCCTGAATTACCAACTTCATCTCTTGGGGCCTTTAGAAGGCACAAAACTAAAGCCACAATGCTTTCAATTACCGTTCATGGAATGACTCAAAACTTCACTGTGAATGAAACACCTGCCTTGTCAGTGTTTTCAGGTCAGACTTACAGTCCAAAAAGACTGGTGATACAGGAATCCCCTGCAACCACATTGCAAGTTTTTCTGTAACAACTACATAGAACCTTGTTTTAAAAAAAAAAATTTAAAAGACAGTCCAATCCTTCAAATTAGTAATTAGAAAATGTTAAGAGAATTGTATTTTGAACTTTGTTCTTAGATGAATATACAAGCTAGTGCATTGGCTGTAGATGGTACCCCCTGAACCAAATTTCTATAGCAGCAAGCCTTTCCCATAGCAATGCTGTGAAAGCAGCTCCCCGCTGTACTTTTAAGCTGCAAAATGTAAGATATATATATTTTAAGCAGAAATCTCACTCTTAAAGGAATATAATCATACTAAAGCTATCCAAAAACTATGTTTTGTAATTACATGCATTAGAGACACTGAACACCTAATACTCATAAAAATAAAAAAATAAAAACTAGATTTTAAAGTATGTATCCTTGCAACAGAATCATCATCAAGTTCAACTGGCAAGGTAATACTATTTTTTCCCCAACTATTTGAAACCTTAAACTATTTTTTTGCTTTGTATTGGTGAAGGAAAGAAAAGTACATGACAAGCATGCTCAGTCCTGAAACTATGTCAAACAAAGCAAAAGTAACTTTTCAGGAATTACTCCAATAGCTGTGCTCTTCTGTCAATGTAAGCAACACCACCTCTCCTCCTGTAGTGACTAACACTGGATACCATATTTTAAAACTCAAACTGTATTCAATTAAAATATGTTTGGAGTAGTTGCTTATCAAAATCTTCAACTCTTGACTTTTACCCTGAAGACTTAATATCCTTTTTTAATATGCTTTACTCCAGTAAACTTTACCCAGTGTCTTTGCAATAAACTGAGGCAGCTCAGTCCTGAGTTACGCAGCCCTAGACTTTCATGCAGTCTATTTAAATGGAAAGCCTTAATATAATTTGATCTTCTGCTTTCTGAGTGAATATTAATGATTTTCCACACATCTATATTTACCTCAGGTCTTCTTTGAAGCAGATCAATGATACTTAGGGCAGAACTGCAGTGTCTACAGCTAATTCTTCCACAGAGGAAATAGAACTAACCAGAACAATGGGATAGGATAAAGTAGCTGTCACAATAACTTAAACAAAAGAAATACATTCTGTATGCAAGATATAGAAATGGGATATGTTACATTACTGGTATTGAACTTGGTAAAAAAAAATTACTACTTCTCTGATGTTATCACAGTCTTTAATCATCAAAGAGAGAAATTTACATTTGAAGTATGTGTTATGATAACTGTACTGTTTCAGAAATTGCTATTAACATACCAACGGCATTGTTCAGCCTATATTCTCCTCTGAAGAAATCTTGTGTCAGTTTATCTCCAACTTTTCCTGCTTCTGTGAGGGCTTAAAAGAAATAAAAATCCAAAAGATAACTGTAAGCTTAATAGAAAATACAAGTAAAAGAAAGTAATGTCTTATAAGCTGGATCTTTTCCTACAGCAAACACAGACCAACTTAATTCTGCTTTATTATATTTGAGAAAATTTGCTCAGATTTAAATATTTATCTCAAATATAAGAATATAAGTCTCAAATTTGATTTAATTGTATTTTGCTGGAGATTTTGTCACATACTTGTGAGAGTGTGGTCCATCTTCAAACCCCTCCTAATGTCTAGTACTCATTTGTGATATTTCTCATACCAACATTTAGAATGGTCACTTAAAACTGACTATAACAAAGACTCTAAATACAAAAAATAAGAAGCCAACTAGAGCATGACATAACAATATATTGTTATAACAATAACCTGTGCTGTTTGTTTACCTACAGTTTACAACAACTGCTAATTTTGACACTTCAGAGATTTCATGCAGTTCACAGCTAAAAACATATAATCACAGATACATTGATCACCCTTGTCAGATCTGTATCTAGCCATCTAAAACATTAGACACAAATTATCCAATACTATCTGAGCTACCTGTTCTGGCCCTTCAAACTTCTTGGAAAGAAGCTGCCAGTAATGAAAATCTGAGAAGAGAAATGTGGAGACAAGAACCCTCTCCTCCCTGGAATGACTGGCTGGAATTCATAAAAAATGTAACTTTTATTCTTTTATACACTGTCCTGATAGTTCTCTCCTGACAAATACCTTAAATAGCATCTGCACATCAAGGTGTCATAAGAGTCAGCACAACTGACCTCTTACTCTTGTGTAGCAAGATTTTGTTTACCTGAGTCACAGTAAACAAAGGAAATCAACACAAAACAGTGACCGGGAAAGACATGAAATGTTTAAGTGAGTATAGTCCTTACCTCGGATATCACCCCCAGCACAAAAAGCTTTTCCTCCAGTTCCCTTTATAATTATTAGAAAAGTTTCAGGATCTTTCTCCCACGTCTAAAAAGAAGTAAATATTTCCACGTAAGACTAAAATCTGTGTAAATAATACCTAATCTGTATAGTGTCTATAATTCTTACTTTACTTTTTCAAAAAGCAAATCAAGCCATACTTTAAAATAGATTGTCTTAAACTGAAGTTTGGGATCTAAATGTCTTTCTGCCACTTCTGCATCCTATTCAACCATGAGAGCAGAGATTAGCAGAGCTGCCTTTCATATTTCAGAAAAACTCTTGTGCACAGCTCTCAGCCTCTGAGGAATGGTAGCACCTCACAGAACAGGGCCTGACAGAAATCAAAAACTATGAAACCATTTCAGGCTGTGCTTCAAAAATGTCTAATAAATACCAAAAAGTCATCAGAAAATTATCCAACAAATACTGGTATCTAATGAATTTGACTCTGTGCATATGGTAAATGGTACCATGAAATTAAAAGAGACTATTTTCATGCTTAAAATCTCACTAGGTTGTGGAAACAGGGCCTGTAAATCCATGAGTTCTGATTTAAGGAATGACACTGACAGCCTCCTGCTTCCTAGTGGCCGGTATATTTTATTTTCAGCCATGCATCCTCACAAAACATGCACTCCATCAAGAGACAACACCACTGTATAGGTTGAAATCTGTGCCAACTGACTAGGTGGGTGCTGCCAAAAGGAACACATAAATGCTGAGCACTGCCTGCTCTTAATTCAGTCCTGGTATTAACATGGATGTCCATTTACCTACAGAGATGCTAAATTTAACTCTGTCTGATAGCTCTTTTCTTTGATGCGTCTCCTCTTCCTAACTTGCTTGAAACTGCCTGGTTTTTCCCATGCCATAAATCTGAGCTCATTGTACTCACACAAACTTTCATCCTTTAAATCAGTACACTAGGAAGTGTCTTAACTGCACTTTAAAATTGGTTTCAAATAGCATATGTATAGTGGATGGGTAGAAGTGGAGCTACTAACCTTTATTTGAGGATAAATTTGTTGGATCATGGACAGATTTAGTGCATTGAGAGCCTTGGGTCTATTCAAAGTAATTATTCCTGCACCTCCTTTCTTTTCCAACAACACTTCTGCTGTTGAATCTGTTTGCTTAGACATTTTCTGTGCATGCAAAAACAAATAAACAAAGCAAATGTCATCAGTTAGGTAACTTACAAACATATTTACAAAAGTGTTTATGGAAATTTATTCTCAAAACACACTATAAAGGATCACAAAGTGTGCATTCTAGAATTGTATGCTAGGTTTATCCCACTGTACCTCTATTTGCATTTCCTAAACAGTTCTTTGGAAACTACTTTGAGTCCTTCAGAGTAATGAGCCACAGAAAAGTTTTTGGACCACACATTGTTTTACAATAACATTTTGAATTCACTTCACATAAATTTTCAATGGAAACACACACACAAAAAAAAACCAAAAAACAAAAAACAACAAAAAACCCAAAGAATTCCCCACCCTACCAATGAAACACAAACCTGTGGCTCCTTAAAACTGACATTCTGAAAATACTTGCAATTAGAACAATGACAGTTCAATATATCCTTACTGGTAGTTTGACACTGCAACCCCAAACATACACCCTGCTTTAAATGACTTTTAACAGTAGAAAACAAATCCCCTGAACTATTTTCAAACACACAGTGGGATGCTATTAAGGAATTTATGGAAGGTAACACAGAAACTATCTATAAAGCAAAGCCAAAATAATCAAGCTTTAATTTACAGTATAATAGACACCTGTAACAAAGTGCTCACAGATGTGGGCAGTACTATGCCTGAGCAACAAACAACAGTGTTCAGAACCACTGTGTGCAGACACATTAGCTGCTGCATGTGCTGTGTGCCTCAGGGGAGTTAAAGAGAACTGAAAGCTTCCAGCTCAGTCAAACGTGATTCTGTCCTTACCAAATGTTGTAATATTACTTGCAGTCTGTTGAGTGCCCTCAGCCTGAAAAAGAAACATTAAAAAGACAGCTAAAACCATAAACCAGCCACAAGATGCCCAGAATATCTGACTGCTGGGTTAAGCAAAGAAGTGGCAGAAAAATTTGGGAACACAACCATTTTACGTTCCCCTGATTAGAATCAATTAAACTAGGGCACTATTTTGTTATTGCAACAGTTGGAAATTCTTTGCTTACTAGTAAATAGATAGCAGATACCAATGTTTTCAAGCCAGGAGAGTGTGAAAATACCAGGACAGAGGGGGTGGGGGATATGACTGACACTCTGTGTGTCTTTCTAAAACGATTTGCAGCTTTTTTGCAGGCGCATTTTAATACCGACTTTTTAAAAATATATAAATAAATAAAAACGGTCTCGTCAAAAACCTTGTCTGCTTCCAAAAACTTCCGTGACACAAACCCGCCCTGGTGCGTACACACAATTTTACAAACATTTACACAGGGTTTGTGTAAGAGCTCGCACAGTGCTCGTGCTTCTGTGGGTGACAGGAGACGCACGCTGTCAGACTTTGTGAACACGCCACTCGTTTTGAGCAACGAGGCTGTTATTTATTAATGGCCATGAGGAAGGCTGTGCTGGCCACGCATCACAGCTGGAATGAGAAACTTCACCTTTCTGCCACTTACAAACCCAGTCAACTACATGTTACGCGTCAACACCGCGGTATGCTGTTTTTTAATCACATGCTCGCTTTTGAAGGTGAAAGTTAGTGAAAGCCAGGCTGATCTAGGCCCAAACTATAACTCGCAGCAGCTGCGGGGCTGCGATCCCCGGGCGGCTCGGGCCCCCGCTCCCTTCGCTCCCCGCCGCCGCTTCAGCCCCTCGGGGCGGACCCCGTTACCTGGGCAGCGCCTGCAGCGCCCGGGCCGCCATGGCGGCCCCGCCCCCTCAGCGCTCCGCGGCCCCGGAGCGGCACAGCCCGCGGCGCATGCGCGGCGCTCTGAGGGACCAGCGGCGCCGCCGGCACCGGAGCTGGCCGCTCGCCTCCGCGAACAGCCCTTTTGCAATGACCACGGCGGATTCCTCACCCGGGCAGGGAAGGGGTGCTGCTCCCCGTCCGGGATAAGGCCGGGTGCTGTGAGGGCATCTGGTGATGCAGCTGCTTTGCCGGTGAAGCGAGTAATGCCCCGTGTAGTAATAACATCACCCGTGGTGCTTGCTGCTCAAGGTGGGGAAAGCTCGCATTGCTTCGCATTTCAGAGCTTAGTAGGCTGGAGCTGCATTTTAGGCGGTTTATTATTTTCAGCAGTAAGACTGGTTTCTTAATTTCTGGCCTCCCGGCTTCTCTTCATCCTTTGCACCTGAAACACCAAGCACGCGTGCTGCCCTCACAGCTGCTGACACACGGACAGAGAGTGAGGTGGGATTGAGGAGCCGCTCCGGTGTAACATCCCACCCAGAACCGCTTATCCGTGAAGGTAAATACACGGATTAAGAACTAGCACGGTTACTGCCCCAACAGTAGCTGCAGACAACTGTGGGCTCAAATACAGCCGGTGTGTTCAGCATAAATAGACTCAGAAATTGCAACTGTGAAAATTGCCTTTTCTTTTCAAAGAATAATATATTAAGGCACTTGAGAATTCATTACGCTAGGCGACAATAATACAAAATTCACTTTGATTTCAGTAACTAAGACCATTCAATGAATGTTTATTTGGGCTGACACATATGAGACTGATACTGAAGAGACATGATGAACCATGGAATAAATGATAATATAGTGCATTAGGTTGAAATGTAGCTTCATCATATCTTGGTGCACAAGTTATTAGCATCAGCTGCTTTGATTCACATTCGTACTTAAAAGAAAAAAAAAATCTTAAAACCTCTTAGCACATTTATTTTTCTGAAAGAAGAAGAAAGTCCTGGCTCTCAGAAGGCCCTTAGAGAAGTCTCCAGAGGGCAACCTTGCTCTTTATTTCTAAAATTACTCAGCCCCTGCTTATATCAGTGTCATCTGTGTTGGCATTTCCGTTGCAATGACTCTCAGAATATATTAAATCTGTTTGTAAAAATTTTAATGAAACTAAATAGACACAAAAAAACCAAAAACACCCCACAAACAGAACATTTCTGTATTAATGCAGTCTCAGTTTTCAGTCTTGCACAATGTGAACAAAAAAAATGAGAACAGGACATGACGTGCTTTTGCAAGCACTGAGAGACTGTCTACTGCAAGCTAATTAATTGGAATAATTCATTAGGTGATTCCAACAATTCAAACTTTCACCTAAAGGTTACATAATAATCAATGATGCAGCTTATTGGTGTCATCTTGTGTACTGACAGCCCTGTATGCTGTTTTGTACCAAGTGCCATGCAATTAAATCTAAACCAGACTAAATGACACCAAATTATCACAGCTGGCACACCTGAACCCTGACTTAGATACATATTTCAAAAATTAAAACTCTGCAACTCTCATCCAGGCATTACTAATTAGTGAGTTTGATAAGCAGGTAATATTTTTGTTTCTTATTTCCTCTGACTGAAAGTCTCTACATTTCACAGACAATGTGAAAACAACTTTTCCGTGGGATAATGTCTTTCTTAGTGTTGTTGTGAAAATGAAGAAATGGGTGTGTGGAAGCTAACCTTGGGAAAGAGCAGGTGGAGACTGTTTGAAACCCCTGGAAATCTAACAAATTCCACCTGCACATAGGCAAGGCTGTGATCAGGACATGATTTCACAGAATGTTTGTTTCTAGGGGTCCAAAATAGAAGCTGGTGATCTGATTCATCTTTTATTTATGCTGATTTTGATCTGTTCTCCTCCTGTCCTCTGTGTAAATAATGGTATAAACCCTTTGTGTTCTTCTAGCTGTATGTCTGATTTAGGACACAAGTGGGCCTACTCCTTTGTAAACAATGAAGTAATAGCAAGCCTTGTCTTGAGACAACTACTGATTACTCTCCACAGTGCTGATGTTGAATTTGTGTTTAATTAATTTTTTCTTTAAATTATTTTTCTTTTTTTTCTTTTTTTTTTTTTTAAGTCATTTTTAAGAAGAAGTAGTGGTAACAGAAGAGCCATCTTCCTTGAGCCTTCATTTTAAAACCTGATGGTGATGGCCTGAATTTACTTATAGTTTTTTAGGAGTGGGGGATTCATAGATGTTAGAAAATTGCTATTTTTTTAGAGCCGATTAGCTGACAGCAGTCCTGTCCAAAAATCAACTCAGATATCATCCTGTTTTTTGATAGTCCTCCTGCACACCCCATTTTTTTTTCAGAGTGGAATATCAAAGTGAAAACGCTTTCTAAAAAGTAAATAAAAGAGTTCTCTAAGTAAGTACTGGAAAAAGAGCAAAAATAATGTAGTTTCCTGAGAATAAGCAGAATGAGATGACCTTTAACCTATGAGTTTATGGATTATTTTACTCTTGGCAAAGAGGGCTGCACAATACTGGACCAAGCTGGGAACTGAGAGTGTGTAAGTGCAATAGTCAGAAGGATAAGCAGGTGGTAATTCCTCCCCCTTGAGAAATTTCCTGGCAGCAAGTTCAGCAGGTTTGAAAAGAAAAAACAAGTTGCAGACTGTAGGAGGTCTTCAGAGTTGAGCAGATGTTTTCAGCTTTTGTTTCTGGTTTGGGTTTTTTGGTTTTTTTTTTTTATTTTCCAGAAAAACATATAACTTTAGAATGTGGGAGCTCTTGCTCTCAAGAAGGATTCCAAGAGCAGCTCAGCTGCATTCTGTGTGCCACCTGTACACCCCTAGTTAACCATTAATTTGTGCCTTACATTTGCCTCTCAGAGCTCCCAAAGTAGTTGACCAAGACCAGATAATAAATGGTATGAGTACTTCATCATGTCCCATGCTGCTGTTTCCAGGTTTGCTGTAAAATCAGTTTTTTCCTCTGCTGGTCTAACAGCTGGCACACATCATGTGTGGGTAGTAAGTGCACTTACAGCATGTCAAGGTTAAGAGAAAATGAGACTGTGAAGGTTTGAGGAACAGAATGGGAAAATTTCCAGTTCATGACTGCTAACTGGTTATTACAGTGCTGACAAACAATCCTTACATTGTTATTTCTCAGTCCAGACTCAGTTGACAGCCCTCTAAAACAGGTGACACACAAGGCTGGAACTTCCACGTGCCAGCTTAGGTACCTAATAGTAAAGTAGCCAAGTGGCCACTTCCAATCCAATGTATACTCAGGTCTGCTATAGGGTCTTCCAGGGACATCACTGAGAGCAGAACTAGACTTAAAATAAACAGAAAACTAATCTGTTTCTTCCCTCTCTAACAACAGGCCAACCCAAGGAAGGACTGAAACACCTATGTAATAAGGAGAAACAAATTTTTGCTTTTGTCTGTAACCTGAGTAATCTCATGTGAACAGCCTGCCTTCCCAGGGCTTTTGCTCAGAGACCTTTCAGATAATGCATCCATACAACATCTGAAATCATAGATTTGGGATGAGGGCATACAGCATGCAGTGGTGAATTTCTCCTGTAAGAAGAAAGTATGTGAGGGAGGGAAAAAAAATCAACTTTTAATTTTCCCTTTTTTTTTTCCTTCACCGGTTAATTTGCATCTTATCAGTGGGGAACTAGAAAGTATTTGGAAAAGGCTGTAAGCAAATACATAATGGAACTACGTAAGCGAAGTAGTTTTCATTTTCTTTTGGCCTCAGAGAGAACCGGGGAAAGTGTGGGAGTGGCTGGGTGCTGCTGCAGATGCTGCCGTGTTGATGAGAAAACCAGAGAGGATCCAAGCGAGGTCCATCCAGCAGTGAGTTATTCTCCTCCCACCACCCCGGCTTAGACATAGCACTCGTGCTGCAGCCACCCTGCCAGAACCCTCTGGGTGAGACGGGACCCTGGGCAAACACCCTCCTACATCTTTCTTCCCTGCTGCCACAAGCAATCTGTCACTCCTCTCCCCGAACCACCCTCCACCTACGTACAAAGCCATAACTGTAAGGAACGCCCTCTTCCCTCCTCCTTTTCCTCCCCACGAGCCTGTTCTCCGTGGGTGAAAAATGCTATCTTCCCAGAGATCTGGTCACCCCCGACTTTGGCTTTGAGACCCAAGCTGTTTGATACCTTTTAGGACTACAGCTTGGAAAGCTCTGCTTGCAGATCTATTGTGTTAGTTTTTCAATTGCATATAATTGCACATGTGCAGGTAGGAAGGGGCTATTTGCTTCCCACTCGCTTTGATACGCCTCCCTTCCTAAGAGGACCGCTTCCTTCCCTTTCTGCTCTCAGCCTCCCACGCATCTAGCAATGAGAAATGCTGCAGAAAACTGACCAGCTACCAACCCGCCCACCTGAGGAGGAGGAGCACCACCAGCAGCAGCATATTTCTCTCGCTCTCAGCTTTTTAAACACAGTTAAAAAGATCTGTAGCGTGGGTGGAAATAGCTGTAGGGAGTGTGTGTGGGAATGGGGCTAGAGGAAAGTGCATTTTTTCTTGGTAGGACAGTTAACTTCTAGTGGACCAAAAAAATACTCCAAAGATATCTCACTGCTGAGGGTGTCTTTGGCTGTATAATTAGTTCTTGAGTTTCCCAGGTCTGGAAAGGATGAAGCAGGGAATGAAGCAAGTGATGGCAGGGAAGCTTGCCTTCCAGACTTCAGGAGTCTGCTTAGCAAATGATATCTGTATTGCATCTCGTTGTGTCATCACGTCTGCTGTTCTGCTCTCAATGTGTGTGCTTAATTCTGTGAGAGTCAGAGCTGCCTGCATGTAGGAAGAGGAAAAAGCCATGTGGTTTTCACACCATGTGGGTCTGTATTTCAAAATACTGTCCCTGTTGGACCTCTTGAAATAGCACTGTCCCAGAATATCAGTTAATTCAAGATTTACTCTGTGCTTCTATAAGAAATTAAAATCAAGCTTATTTGTGTTAACTGGTTGTTATTTGAGGTACTTTGCTTGTATTACATGAAAATAGCACTGGAACTAGTAAGGAAAACAGAACTTCTAAGACTTGTGGTATAGAGTGCAAAGTGGTAGTGCTGATTCTTAAGAAATCTCTCTGATAGACTCCAAGAACCAAGGATCCTCAACAGCTGTGAGTTTTTGACTTGGTTTGACTTAGCTATCTGAAATACAGATTTTACAATATATATAATTCTCCTCAACATTGTCCTCACATGAGTTAGTTGCACACGTTCTTCTCAAGCCAAAACTACCCATACATTGGTTTTGACTAGATTTCTCACCAGCATCAAACCTTCCATATATGTTGCTGATGCAGAATCTTATATCAGGGTGTGGTCTTTAATGATTCACAGGCGCAATAACAGCCAAATAATGAACTTTGACTCTGAAAGTATTGGAGATGCCTGAAAAAAAGTATTGTGCAGAACATGTAATTTTCTCCTAGTGCATAGAAGCCTCAAGCCTGAGAACTGGGCTCACTGACTTCAGTGCCTTCCTCCACAGCCTGTCTCCTCTAGCTCTGGAAATTTTATCTTAGAGTTGAAAGGCAAATGTAGGCATGCATAATTTTTAGGCTCAGAAACAAAGGAAGTTATGAATAAGCTTAATTAACACATTTGCATGTGACACAACAGACAGATCAGCTGATGGACTTCTGTTAGCAAGAGCTAGAGCCCTATCAATGGAGATGTAACCTTAATGGAACTAATTATCCTGGTGTTTTAAAAGTCTTACTTGTGAATGGTGAATAATATTTTAGATATCTCCTTTTAACCTTCCACTGAATCTTATGTAACTCATAATTATAATCTACTGGAATTACATACCCAGCCTGAGGATGAACAATATTCCAAATATTAAATTCATGTCACTTGACTGATTTACCTTAAAATGTTGCAGCAAATCCTTTGTCAGTAGCATTTTGAAGCACTATTGGCCTGCTTGTAAGTCTACCTCATATTTAGCATTGGTTCAGTTAGCTTTGGAGGTAGTGCTTTTCATACCTTTTATATCAATGAATGTACATCAGATTTTAAATGCAGATTATATGCTTATCTTGCCAACTACCATTAACCTGAAATTTTCCTTTTATGATCTATCTGTTGTGGTAGAATTATATTATTTGAGAAGCAGTTAAAAAAAAAAAAAAAGGGAAAAAATCACCCAAACATTTAGAATCATTACAAATCCATTTTAGGAGCTCAGTCCTGTATGTAAGATTCCTCTTGGCCTCCCTCTTTTGTTTGTTGTTCAGCTGGAATGTCACACACTTTGGACTTGAACCATCTGCTTCCTACTCAGGGGTCATAGTGAATGACTAGTCACCTATTTTGTCTCCATCAGAATCATAGTGAATTAAGCACAAAAGCATTTGATGCTAATTAGTAGCTTTCTGGAAGACCAGGGAATTGAGCACCTCGTATGTTTATTTCAAGAATTTGTTACTCTAAATTAAAGCAAGGCTCTTCAGCAGGACAGTTTGGCTGACAGTATGACAGTCAGTATCTTATTAAATGGATGTGGTGTATTCAAATCTTTCTGTGTTTCTAGTCTGGCACCTCACACAAGTATTATGTTCACTTGAAAAGATCTACATTTTGTTTTAAAAGTCAATATTAAGAATATTTTTCAAATTTTTTTTCTGTTTTATTTCATCCTGGAGTACAATGAAAACTGTTCATGAAAAAATGACTTGAACATTGCCTAGGGAAATATACCTCACTTAATCCCACAAATGATGCAAAGGACAGAAGAGCAGAGTGGAGAACTTAAAAATTAGGGAAAAAATAGGTCAGTAGAAAAACAGAGGCCTTTAAGCAATCAAATAAGCATCTATCACTCACTGCTGCAGATATATTCTGTTCAAAGTATAAATTATTAGCGTCCTATATGAGGTAATCATGAGTTTCAATGCAACTCAATTTATCAGCTCTGTGTATAATGATTAACCTGGCAGAAGGATGTGTAGCAAGTCAGAAGGAGAAGTGTTTGTTTTGGTTTCTTCGGTTTTTTTTTCAAGAAAGAAATATGGTCACCCTGGATCATAAACAAACTTGCAGTGACAGGGACAGAGTACTTGGTTCCTTGAGCACTTATTGAGTGGATATGCTTCCCTAGGGATATAATGCTCAGTGAAGAAAGGCAGTGGCAGCTGTGGCAGGGCACAGCATAGATTTAAATTGTTCTGAAGGAAATCCACGGTCTCTAGGCTCATTATCTCCTCTCTGTAATCTCAGCCTTGCATCTGCTCCATGGATTTCATTGTGCCACTGGTTCTCCTGTCCAGACCCAGACAGTCCATCACTCTGTGTCTCTGCAATAGCAGGCTGGAGGAGAGGCTCATACTGTTAACAGCTCTGTATGGAAATATATATCATTATTTCAGAAATAACATGGAACTCAAGGTGATTGAGTCATCTTTTGACACACCTCTGTCTGCCAAGAAAAATGCAGGCACTCCCTTATAGAGCTGTTGCTAAGAGCACTTCTTCAGGCTCTTGGAGTGAGAAGGTGCTTTATTGTACAGTTAACTGCAGGAGTTAACAGCAGGCTTTCAATCTGGGACCTGCCAAGAAATTAAAGCATGTAATTAAAGGCTGTGCTTCTGCCTAGGAGATGTTGCACCACGAAGAATTTGTCTAAGACACTATTCTGTAAATTTAAGACCTTAGACCTTATTGGCATTTGTAGCCTAAAAAATAAAGAGGAGAAAGTTCTGGCCAACACTAAGACAAAACATCTTTTGTTTGTTTTATGCTAAATTTAAAGAATTTCATAAGAAAGCAGATACTGTATGTAAAGAAAAAAAAAAAGAAAAAAGAAGAGAAATCCATATTCAATTTGAAATGTTAATGGAATTATTTTTTTCCCCCTGACTGAGCAGGAGGGTCATGAAACACATTTGATCTGTGCATTTCCTTTCCTGTGTCACCACTAGCATCCCTTAGCTTTTGTGTGCCTTTTGGAATATTCACCATTGACCAGTTACCTTCCTAGTAAGAGGCAGCTGAATTTTGCAGGTTCAGCTGTCACCTCAATTACAACAGCAACATAGAACTTTCAGTATATTTCAAATAGTCTGAAGAAGCAGGCCATGAAAAATGACTGTTGCTTTTTCACTCTACTTTAGTTCTCACTTCTGTGAAGTAAAGAAAGCAATGTTTCATCATAATATCAACATTAACCTTTTAGTTGACACAGTAGGACACCATACACTGATAACAAATGGCCTCTTGCCAGTGCTCCTATTAGTGAGGTAAAACATAAATATAGTTTATCTATATGTTTCCAGTGCATGTACCAGTGAAAAAACATTAAACAACACCAGTAAAAAGCCACAATGCACATAGCACAATGACCCAGGATTATGGGATCCGTAGGAAGAAGGTTCAGATACTTTGAAGTTCTGTGCTGCTTTACAAATCAACACAATATATTTTCCAGTTATATCTTAAAGAAAACTGTTCTCTGAACTGTTATAAACTGTTATTTAAAAGGGTCTGTGTTACAAGGGATGTATGCTTTTTCTTTCCAAGCAAATAATTTGACCATGGCTTCACATGTGAGCCTGTAACTCTTCCACCTGTCGGCTGTTACCCAGTTCTGCAGAAGGAAATGAGCCTATTTTTTTAGCACAGGACAAACAAATTCTCCATGTACTAAAATGTGTTCACTCAGCCACATTCCTTTCCCCAGGAGTCTTTCAATTTATCTTTTCTTCTGAGGAAATTTCCCACCTATCTAAGAATTTCCCACCTTCTTTGCTTTCTAAGTTAAAAAAAAAAAAAAAAAGCTTAGTATTTCTATTTACAGAAGTAAAAAGCCCCAAACTCCGTCACGTTCTCCAGTATGTCATTTCAGGCAGTTGTAGGGTATTTGCAATCATCTGTCTGTTTCCCAGGGACTCATTTGCTTTTGTTAGTTATTCACAGTAATCAGTCATAATGCTTGTAGGTACCACAGCATTACTCACCACAGAATGACTGCAACGACAGGTTGTGACTTTGTCACTGCAGAGTAACAGCCAGAGCGGTTCTCTCTGGAATATGTGTGCTAATTCTGGAAGGTGAAGGAAAACATTCTCCCTTCAAGATGTGACTTCAACACCTGGAAACTTGACTGCAATGACCCCACTGTGTAACCTTCACTTTCCATGCTCTGCAGGTCTGTTATAATCTTGCACACCCTTGTAATACATAGAACATGAGTACTGTATACTTATCACAGAAAAAAAACCTATAGCTCAGATGTGTTTCTAAAGAGCTTTAGCTCAGGAAATAGCTAAATTGAAGCTGTAGTTTAGTTCACTTTCTGTCTCCCTTTCCCGGATAGCCTGGGTTAATTAGTAACCAACCTTCCAATATCCATTTCCTCCTCTTGCACCTTTTCTGTATAAACTGTGTATATTTGTTCAGCCACCATTGTTGCAGGATCACCCCCACCTTGCTCAAAGTGCAAAGGTTTACCAGTTTTGTTTAGCTTATAAATCTAAAGATGAGTAAGATAAAACAGGTTTTGTAAACTAATTACTGCATTCTATTTTAGTGATACTGTATTGACTTAAAATTTGGTGCTGTTGGGTCAAAATTTAATATATATTGCAGTTTGAAGTTTTTGAAATTATTTTCTGGTATTACTATATGGAATGGTAGTTTATGCTTAAGTTACTAATTTAGAAAGTGAGAAATATGAGACAGACAACTTATGCATCATATACATTTGTGTCTATACACATTTTCATTTTTGCCAATGAAAATTATAAATAACACAGTTTACTGGAGAATTTTAGAGAAGATTATAGAGAATATATATATAGAGAAGAGATACTGGAGAAGATTAGAAGTCTTACTTCTGAGAGTGCTGTCTGAAGGGTTTTTAGGCATCAGGAGGGCTGATTCACAATTTTACTTCATAGTGTTCAGTTTAATTGTTTAACTTTTTTATTCTGCTTCAACCTGAACAACAAAACCCCCCTACAGTCCAGAGCTGATGGCATTTGCACTCTCTGTAGTTATGTTATTCAGCACACATCCTACAAATAAAGAAGAAACTGAGATCTTAGGCTTTCCTTAACATTCCCTGCTGTTCCTGCTATCAGTGGCCAAGGCTATGAAAGACATGAGGAGCATTTGACTACTGCTTTTCTGACTTAGATACAGCTGACAAGGAGGGGCCAGCTGCTGATAGCTTGCTCTGGCTTATCCTTCTGTCACTCAGATAGGAAATGCTGCTGCTTTAAATAAATTAGAATGGCTCTGCCATTCTGGAATAGGAAAAATTCTTTCCCAATTCAGTACATCTGTATACTATTTTTAAGGCAAGGTATGAGGATTAGTGGCGCTTACTACATGGTGGGCCAGAGAACTGCAGGGCTCATGAAACCACCTGTGACCCAAAGGGGAGCTGCAAAACCTTGAAACATTTAATTATAAGAATGTAAGATATTTTGAAAAACTGAGGGGGAAATTAATTGTGATACAAAATTTTTGAAAACTATTAACTTATTGTTATTCTAGTATCTTTCAGTTGTTCCCCAGAAGATTACAGGTCTTGGAAACAAAAAATTCAGTGACCTGGGGATTTCTCTTCTGGCATGTTCCTTTGCTGGCACTTGACAAACTTTTAGCATCCACAGTATCTGCAAGTTTTGGACAAGTCTCTTCGTAGCTTCATTTGATGTTTCATTTTCCATGTACAAGAAGAAAGAGTAAATAAATTTGCTTTCTCCAATATAGGGCTTTTTAGATCTGCTAATTAGCCTTTTTTCCTGACTGGTGAATACTAGACTACTCAGCTGTTCCAGGCAGAGAACTCAGTCCAAACTTCTGAGAATCCTTCCTGGAACTTTTTTAATACTAACATTCTTTTTGAAAGGAGGAGAATATCCTGATTTTTTTTTTTCCTCTGTAAATATTATGAAATTTGTGTCTGAATTTCTCCACATGTGAAAAAAATAAAGCCATATACTATACTAAAATAGAATTATTCCTTACTTTGCAATTGGTTTTGCACATAAAATTTATTTTTTTTTCCTCCCTCATAGATGCTTTGACAGTTTTGAGCCTTCTGCTAACAAACAGTTAATAGCATGCTGTAGCAATACAAGAAATCCTCAGGGAGCTAGGTTGTACACCCTAAAAGCAGATAAAATCATCCAACTCTGCAGGCAACAGGCCTTTACTCAACTATTTATAGAACTATTTATAGGGGAAGAGAAGGGAAAGAAGAAAAGGAATTAGTAAATGACTTTAAAAAGCACAGGTACTTAGAATTCATAGTTGATGTGCTGATTTAGGAAATCAGGAGATATGACAGAAGAGGGGTAAGGAATGTTAATAGTGTTACATAGACAAAGACTATTTTTTTCTACTTTTGTCACCTTCCTGTGTTTTGGAATTATTTTTTTTCCCACACAGCCATTTCAAAGGCATATCCTTGCAATGACGCATCAGTTTTCTGTCTGCTTGAGGTTTAGAAATAGCTGAGCTGTTATAAATAGATCGCAATCTGCAAGAGACTAAAACAATGGAAAAACTGTAAAATCCTCACTGAAAAATTTAGAAGTGGATTGAGATTCTGGCCTCCGTCTCCTAGAGTAAAAGTGCTCAGTTTGAAATGCTTTGTTAACAACTGCAGAGGAAGCCGTGCTCTTTGTGCAGCAGGGGGGAACAGCCAGGTGGAATCAGGTGGCACTTCTGGTCACGGTGCCAAGCACAGAGGGAAGTCCAGCCCGGACCCTGGGAGCTCTCAGCGCAATGACGTGAGAAGGAGTCACTTTGCTATTCCTCACTGCAAAGCTAAAACATGAGAGGTTACTCTTTTATACACTGTAGTGACACTAAATCACAATGTTTAACTTTTACACCACAATTTTTCTGGCAGTACTTGTGCACTCCGAATTGATAGCATTCGTCAAGTTTGTTTCCTTTTTCCACTTTGCCTCCAAAACACCTTAACTTTAGTGAGGTGTTGTACCATATGGGTGAAAGCTTGACCTTTTCCAATAAGGCAGTGAAAAAAATCAAAACTTCGAAACAGTTCAATATCCCTTTTTTTCTGCTAGAGAAATTCTTTTGTAAGGTCATTTAGATCCTGCCAACACTTCCAAACAGACTTCGGGATAACACTTTGGGCACTGAAACCTGATACCTGGGAGTGGTGTTATTCCCTCAGCCATATACAAATAGCTCAGGTCCATTTTCTTATACTTGACTATATGATTCTGTTAAAGAGACTGGGAAAGATGCTTTGGTAACTGTGGATAAAATAAGACATTAAATGGAAGGAAAAACTTTCTCAAGGATATCTGCCTTAAAGAGGAGCTGCTTCCTGAAACCAGGCTATATCACAGTAGCTATATCATGACAACTAATTTAATATAAGCTCTCCATTCCCAATCCTGGGCAATCAGTGCCATCCCACTGATGTGGGACCTGGTCTTTGCCTGAGGTCTGTCCCCAGTTGTTGTAATAGAACTTTAGGCCAGCACACACTGCAGGATCAGGTCCTTCAAACCTAAATTAGCATTTTGTTGAAAACTAAACATATGTTGTTTTTTTTCACTGTCAATAATTTTGTTTCCAGGTTTGGAAAAGAAACATTGCTGTGGAAGAATCCAATGAATTTATTAATGAGCTTGGTAAGTATGTAACTATTAATATCTTCTGAGATTTTTTTTGTCTTATTTTTATCTTCAGTTTCAGACTCTGAAATAAACAGATGTGTTCTGAAGCTTTCTTCTGAGAATATTACAATATGCTATCTTAAATACATTGTGATAACTGGGATATTGTAGGAAACAAGTAAATAGCTGTGTACAGTATTTCTGAAACAATTTGTACCTTTATATGAAGTAAAGTCCTTTATCTCACATTGCACTGATAGCCCTAAAAAGAAAACATCTAAAATATTCCTTGGATGTTATTAAAGATTTTTCTTTCCAACCAGAAAAGAGAACACAAAAACTGAAAAAAATACATAACTTTGTCCTTTAATATTATCAGAGAGCATTAAATCTGCCATTACTGTTCCATGGCATGACTGGCAATATAGTTTACCTGTCCTAAGCCCATTTTCAATAGCTGAGTCTTTCAAGTTGTCAAAAAAGTTTCTATTTATTTTACAATCACTTTTGATCAGAGATACTGCTTTGACTCCCAGTGTAACTGAAGTCTGCGGCAATCCTCTTACTAAGTACTCAGGTCCTTTGTTCTTCACAATGAGGATATCATCTTGAGAGTTTGAGAAGGGCACCAGTAAATCATTCATTGCTTTCCCACTTTGAGGGGAGGGACCCATTTGAAATTCACCTAGAAACTAAATTTAAGTACTAGTATTGCTTGGGCGTTCTCCTATTAAGGAAGGAATTAAGAGATCAACCCATTATGTTGGAGGTCCTGAGAGGAAATACAAAATAAAAAGATTGGTATGCTTTCTGGGAAAAGAAGCTAGATGGTTTGGCTAACTGTGACTCCCTTCTGCATGAAAAGTGACATTTACTGCTTTCATTTATACTGAGGCAAATGCAGCTCTAGAGAGAGATGTGAGGCCTCTGAAGTCAACAGCTAGCCTTGGTCCAAATTTGGTGCAATGTGTTCCTCAGTACAAAAGATGATTTCACTGCTTGTGTCACTTAAATTTACAGGTACTAAACAAAAATGCCTTAGTCATGGCTTAGGTTTACAAAGCTACATTTTAGAAGATCTGCATTTAACCAGGGAGATGACTACATGACTGCACTTGCAGATTATTAAAATAAACAAACAAACAAAAACCAGTTCAGGTGAAAAGTGCTGTGAGTTATCACCATTTTTTTTAAAGCTATATAAATTTTGAGAGCTAGCCCTTGTATTCAAAGTGCTGTATAAAATCAGAACTAATTTTCTTGAATAGTCTTTTCATATGTAGAATATGGAACTTTAATTAAGGTTGCTTTTGGTCAGGGAATATTTTGCCATGCAATGGTATGGTATTTCCTTTAAAAGCTACTGTCAGAAATTTAATTTTTTAAAAGCTGAGAACTCAAATTCCCACTGACCTCAAGTCATTGACTAGTAATTGGGAAAGCAGAGATATCTGACTCTATATGCATTTATTTTGTGGCTGTAAAGGACAATAATAGTAAAGAATTTCTTGCTTGAATGCTGGTATTTGCTCAACCCCTTGCTCTCAGAGAGGATAGAACGAGGTTCCTAGGGATCAGAGAGAAGTGGTCAGTTTGCTGTCCCTTGGTCACATACCTGCAGTCATCAAACACATAAGGCTCAGTAGGTACTGAGAACACAGCACAAGAACCATACATTTGTTTTACTAAAGTCATGTAGAAGTAAGGACTCATTGTGCAAGGACATAGTGGGCAGAGGAGGTAGGAGGATGTGTCCTATTTTTAACTGCTTTGCCTGCCCTACTCATTTTGCATTTTAATTTTAACATTTCTAGTGTTTATTTAGAATAAGATGTTTGAGCATGTGGGAGCTATCCTTTTAAGTTTTAAAAGTTGGATTTTTTCTGGGGACCCCCCACTGGGGACCCCAGAGGGTCTAAGTAGATCCGTCTCTGAACTCTGGCTGGTTAAGCTTCCTTCCCCTCTGTGAAGACAGGCCAATGCAGAATTCATTGCAGGTTCAGTGGATAAATTGCATAAATTATCTCTAGCTCCTGCCTGGACTACAGGGTCAGCAGGGCTTTGCACAATCTGGAGAGTCATGACAGGATCAAGGACATTATATTTTTGCATCTATTCAATGGCATCAATGTTGTCAGCAGCCCAAGTTAAACATTTATTCTGTGGACAGCAAAACCAATGAAGCTGTATTTCCTAAAGGTTTGTGTATTTGTATTTTTACAAATGCAAATTCTTGCACTCCATTGTGTCACCACTTTAAATGTCTCACCTGTTCTCTCTTTTTTTTTTTAATCTGGTTCCCTCTTCTATTCTTTTACCTGCCTATAAGTTCTTCACTGCTGCTCAGGCACAAATAGTGATTCACTGGACAAATGGACACTGGACACTGTGGACTTCCTGCCCTGTAATTTCCTCCCATGGAGGGGACTGTCTTGGCTTTCTTTTCTGTATTATGTTGTAGGAAATTAATATGTGTGCCCACCAAATTTAATATCTGCCAGTGGGTTCAAAGGTATTGAGGTGAGGAAAGGTTGATTACTGTATAAGCAGACACCATGCAAAGACAAATCTGAATTCAAGGGAAAAAAAAAAAAATAAAAGGCCTATCCAGTAGGAAAAAAGTTGGTGTATACACACACAGTAAAGACAGTCACAGTATACACTGTTTCTGTCCTTTGTTTTGTGCATTGCTCTCCTTTTGCTAATGAATGTAATGCTTTTAGAAGTGTTAGATTAAAATTCAGAGGAAGAGAATACTCTGCTTCCCTGCCAAACCGGACAGACCACTGCACTGGTTGTCTTGCGGGCTGTGAATATTTTGTCCTTGGTTACCATTAACATTGCTGCAGCTGTGTATGATTTGCTGATTCATTTGGTGACTGTTTCTCAGTTCCTCTGCTGGGATTTTTCTCTAACTGGTAACATAAGTGCTTTTAGTCTTTGAAGAAGTAAGGAAAAGTCACACTGTTCCTCATACTAAATTAAAGTCTTCCCAGATTTACCATGGGATGTGTACAAACTGTTGTATTATAGAGAACTTCCACAAGAGGAAGAAATGAATGTTATTTTTGCCTTGATGTAATGCCTCTCCTAGCAAAGGATTGACTAAAAAAAAGTAGTTTAGTTTTCATTTTATGCGAAATATATTAAAGGTCTCATTAAAAGGAAAGCTTTTCTGTTGACTTCATTGTATTCTGCAGCAAGTCCTAGCAGCATAAATCTCACCTTCAACTTATCTTTCCAACCTGACTGATGTAAATTATCTTTATTTTATTTACTTTTTTTTTGGCTCAGAGTTAAACCTGCTAAAGGACAGCAGAATATTTTGTATCAACCAGAAATTCTTGATTTCAAAGTACAGTTCCAGCTTATTAAAGAAACCATTAAGTCTTTCTATACATGAAAATTTAAGCTCCTAGAAACCATATTTTATTTCCCTTCTAACCTAATCAAAATCTTTATAAAATAACATATGCATTGAACCAAAATCCCACAGAAACCCAGGGCATGGATAAGTTAACCCAGGTGTGTTTATAGTATGGAGGTTTTTATATGGGATTTTTATGTATGCTTTATATTCAGCTTAGAAAGTATTACTTCAGAATTTTTGAATATCCAGCGGTCATGTACATATTTATTATATGTATATGTATATATAGAGCTATCTCTTAGCTATCACATTTATATATCCCATTTTACTGTCATTCAGAGCTTGAGGTTTTTGAAAAAGAGGTATTTCAATACTTTGAATGGATTTTGCACTTGACTCAGCTTTTTATTTTCCTTCATACTAGCAACTATTTTTTAAAAAAACCTTTATGCTTCAAGTGACTTAAAACTACATTTCCTTTTCTCTGAAGACTGCTTTGACTAGAAATATTTGTGATAAAGATGTATTAGGACAGTTTGTGAGCAGTGCAGCAGTTTGTCCATTTTTCCTAATGCTCATTTTCATAGCTGAAAGAACTCTCTGAGCAAGTGTAGTAGTTTGTAACAGGCTGAAATCCAAATGTTTACACTCAGCCTGGCTGGAAGAAATAACCATGCAGAGCCCCTACTATGTTCAGTTCTGCCCAGGCTAGAGTAGCTTGTCAGGCTGCAATAATGCTGTTTTGTGCTCAGGCTTTTCACCATGCTCACCTCACCACACTCAGTTGGGGATGGATTGGGCTTTTAAACTCAGTTTTAAACCATTTTTATATATATGCATATTGTACATCACTCTTTATCGGTCATATTCTATTCTCTGTTCTCTTCAGCTGTAACTTCTTGTTCACATACCAGGTTATGCAGAAGCCTACAAAGAAATGTTATGTATTTGGTCTTAATTCCTCTATTCAAAGAACATTTAAATATTTAATTTTTTAAAAAAAATATTTAGGAAATGACCCTGGCACCTCTGATAACAAGTAGAAGGAAGGGGGATGATCACAATGCAAGTATTTAAAAATACACAAAAAAGGGGAAAAAAAGCTACAAGGAAAGGAAAAACACAGCTCCAAGTAAGGCTGCAGAAGATGGTCACATTCTGAGTGTGATGGGCAACAGTGAAGTCATCAGAGATTAGAGAGAAACTGCTTTTAAGGCTTCAGTAAATGTAGTCTGTAACTACAAAGATCTGCTTTTCCTTTTTAGTTGACAAACAATGACTGCAAATTATTTGAATTACATGTTCTCCCTAAAAGCTTTTGTAGTAATTTGCCAGAAGAGTCTCCATCAAGATGAAATAATTTTGTTTAGAGCTTAGATCTGGTTTACTACAGTGACATTTTGTAATAAAACCCCCACTATATGAGCTGATAATCGTCTGTCTCTGAATTCTGCAAGATTACAGGAGGCCTGCACTCCTGGTCTCAGACGTGGTTTCTCTTTGTGGTTAATTAGCCGTGGGGGAGATACTCAGGGATGACAAGTTCTGAAAATCCTTACAGAGACAGAAGATAAACAAGCCTTCTCCTGCCCCAGGTCATCTCCCCTAGGAAATTTAGCTCTTGTCTCCTGCCTCCTTCAGGAGAAGCCTTTACTGTAGAGGTACACAGGATTTTAGTGGGATGCTATCCTCAATGGAAAGTGAACCCACATACCATGCCCCATTGGTATGTCTCTGTGGCAAGGAGACAACGTGGAGAGAGCATTGCCTTCCATGCCAGCTGGAGTCCCTTTCACTTCAGTCAGAACTCAAATTAAATCGAGGCTCCAATCCCTGTCCTGCCTCTGTTCCTGTTCATCTGCCTCAGTCATGCAGACTTGTAGTTTTCTCTCAATTTCTTCCCTTGGGCAAAATAATGCAAATTCTGTTTTATTCTTTGAAAAAAAGGGGGATCCTTCCTTAGAAAAAGGAGATGCAAAATAAGATGCAAGTAGATGACTAATTAGTAGATTACTAATGTGTTTGTTCTGTGGTATCCCAGTTAACAATGTCTGCAGCCAGGTCACTGTCCTGGGCAGCAGCAGCCGTGCTGTGCCACTGGGAGAGATGGCCAGTGGTGCTTGCTCACTTTATCGACCTGCTTGGATTAGGGCCCAATGTGAACTCCGGTGTGAAGAACACCATCATTTAAGCTTAATCCTCAAACAGCTTCAGGACCTCCTGTTCACTTCAGGGCTGATAAACACCCCAAATATCTGACTGGCCTTTCACTTCGTGACTATTCCCCTTCTTTAGTTTAACACCACTGACCTTTTGATATTGCAGCACGACTCAGCTGTGGCTCAGGAGTTTCCCTCCCTCCCTTTTTCTGCCTCGGTAATTAGTGTGGGGGAAAGTTTATGTTGTTGCTGTCGTTGTAAGCATTCAAGTAATTTTATTTGCGTGCAAGTTTAGAAACAGCGTTACCGAAGAGGCGATGACAGTGGCTGTGAAAGGCACTAGAGTAATTAACTCCTTATGCTGTTTGGAACTTGTGAGGAGCAGGAAGCGCTACGAATGTCACTGGGCTGTCGGGGCCCACGAACGCTGCATTTAAGCGCAAGGCCCAGCCCGCGGACCGGCAGGTGGACACAGCCCGTGAGTGGATCGGCCGTGCCGGGGCAGCCCGGGCCCGGCGCGGGCCCCGCGGAGGCGTTGCCGGGCGGCTGCGCGGCCCCCCCGCGGCGGGGCGGGGGGCGGCTCCGTCCCTCCCCGCAGCGCCCCTGCGTGGCGGCGGCGGCGGCGCGGCCCGGCCGGGGGGGCGGGAGGTGCGCGGACCCGCCGCCCGCAGCAGCCGCGGCGGCAGGAAAGGGGCTGCGATGCTCCCGGCCGAGCGCCCCCCCGGAGCCGCCCCCGGGCGAGGTGAGTCAGCGCGGCCCCGCGGTGCGCGGGGGCCGGGCCGGCAGCCGGGGCCGCCCGGCGGGGCGGCGCCGCCTCCCCTGCCCGTGCTCCGCGGGGGCCGGCCCCGCCGGGCGGCCGGGGCCGGCTGTGGCGCACCGAGCCGCTGTGAGCCGCCGGGCTGCGGAGTCCGTTTCTCCCCGGTGTCTGCCCCGGCACCGGCTCCCTCCCACCGGGGCGGCGGGCCTCGTCCCCGCGGCCGCCCGGGATGCTGCCGGTGGGCCCGCGCCGCAGCTTTTCCCTGGAGGCGTTTCCTGCCGCGCCGGGGCCGGTCAGCTGCGCCTTCACGGAGCCGGCCGATGTGCTGGGTGCCCACCTCGGTGAGGTGCCGGCCCGCTTCTCCTAAAGCTCAGCATCTTGGTTGAAGCGTGCTGCGGCCGAGCCATTTAATGCCCCCTGCCCTCCCCGATGACAGGGTCGTAATCCCGGCGGTGGCAGCTGGCCGGGCCGTGTCCCGCGGGAGCTCCTGCACAGGCATCCCCGCACTTCTCCTTGCTGCCAGCATCCAGGCGTGGCGTTACGTGTGGCTGTCACTCGGAACCAGAGCCCTTACATCCTTAAAATACCATGGGGTTTAGTAAGCGGGTTGTTGGTTGCTCTGTTTATTGGAATAAGCGTAGGAGCAGACACTTATTTAGGAAGTCAGTGCTGAAGGTGCCATAGTTGCTACGGATGCCTGCGGTGTTCTAAGTTAGATGGAGTTTAAAATCCGTGTCCGTTCAGCAGCTCTAAAGTTTTAATGGCAGGCTCTTTTTGAATGTTGTGTTAATGAAGAGTGCAGTGTTGAGGAGTGATAAACTTGGACCGATAAACTAGGGCCGAAGAGAAAAGCTGAATAAATGTGGCACTGAAGTATTTCAGTAAAAACTTGCTCCAAACATAATTACATTACTAAGGTATATATTGGGTCTTGTTGTCCACTAGTTAGTAATGTTCAAGGAAAGAGATTACAAAATGCTAGTTTTCCATCTTGTTTTTCTGTGTGTGTGTGTTTTTTGTTTCAGTGGGTAGAAATAGTCGACAAAAGGTGACATGTATTTTGTTGTTTGTATTCTCTGAAGGTCCATCAAGAAATAGGAGGAAAGAAAATAATCATCCTTTTAAGGGTGGTATTGGTGGTAGCAGTCATCAACCCAGTAAAAATTATAAGAAGTCTTTAAAAAAAAAATCAAAAAGGTTTGAATACGTGAGTAGAAGCTGACAATATGAGGAGCTAATGGGAGGAAGCTGTGGACTGGAACTAGGGCACAGCTTGAATGCAGCCTAAAACTCATCTTAATCTTCAGCTACAGTACAGTGGGCCTGAGTTAATATAGAGGTGTGGGAAATTGTGAGCTGTTGACATGATCCATCTGCAGATGTGGCAGTCGGTCCCAGAGGCTGAGATGGCCAGGAAGGCCTTGCTGTCTTGCAGCAGACCGGGACTGCTGCTGCTGCTGCCAGGCTCGGTGGGGCAGCTGGGTGCCTGTGTCCCTCCCCAGCGCTGGCAGCAGTGTGTTCCTGGAGTGCTCTGGGCACTGGTTTGTAGCTGAAAGCACACTTGGAAATTACCATCATTAATCAAGTGTAAACCTTGGAGGCAGCTGACAAATTGAAAACTGGTTAAAAAACACAGAGGCTGATTTCAACTAAGAACAAACTCTTTAACAAATAGAATCTGCTTGGACGTCTGAATGTGCATGTATTAAATGGAAAACAAGATTGGAAAACAGGAGTCCTAAGATGTGAGTTTAATGGATTTTCTTTAATGGATGAGGATTCATAGTGTTCTTTACTTTAATGTTAATACTAGCACTATTGTAGCAACTTCAGACCTATCTTAAGTGCATTAAACATATTAAAAACCTGATCTTGACATATTTCACACATACTGTCATCTCTCAATCTAATTGACTAAATGCCAGCGTGTAGAGTTTTTATATCCATATTGAAGAAGCAGAAAAACCTATAGCACAACACATTAAATAAATGCATATCAGCAACACAAAATAAAGCAATTTTAAGTGTTAAGTGCTGTAGAACAAAGTAGTTTCACTTTGATGGAAACCCTAATTATGTTGGTTAATGTTCCACTTGTGTCTTGCATTACAGTTGAAACAAGGACATTTCCCAGCACCAAGTTAATTCACTCTATGTGACTTATTTCTGATTTTATGGATTCAGAGTCAGGTGTTCATGCTGGGGCCTCACAGCAGGAACTGCTTACCTTTAGAGAGCAGGGGATGATGAGGGCAGGTGGGTCAACCTGTGGGAGTTGTTCTAGATGGCTTGACAGGGAACAGCCCATCCAAGAGCTCTGCCTGGAGGTTGGCTTACCTGGGAGGGGCTTGGGAACGTGATGCAAGAGGGAATGAAGTCTAGGCACTTCTCTGTCGTGATGTAAGTTGTTTGCATAACATTCTCCTCCTTTTTGGCATGGATGCAGGCGACAGCGCCAGGCTGTTCCTTAGGGGTGAAACTTGCTTAAAAATGGAAAAACAAAATATGGTCTATTATTTATGGCTATTGCAGCAGTGCTATGCAGGGCTTTGTTCTGGAGGTGCTGCACTGATACTGTAGCAGAAAGTCTGACCCAAAGGTTTTGTAGCTTAGATAGATGGGAAGGGGGCCTGAGGAGGAGGTAGTATGCATGAGCTGTGTGATGGATGCACTCATGGCTGTCTCACCAGCTGGGGGATGAATGAAGTGAGCCTTTGTATAGTTTTCAAGTTTCCTACTCCAGCAGACCTGTTCTTGATCGAACAATAGTTAGTGCCTTAAAAAATTGTTTTGAAGAAAAGTGTTTTCTGTTAACAGATTTTAGAATGTTTTTATGAAAACTTCATGTGGACTTTAATATATTTGCTACAAATTGAGTTTTCTAGCCAGTGAAAGGCTGGAAGGGGTCAACTAAAATGAGATGCCATTCTGGCTGGCTTTGATTTATCTGCACAATGCAAACAGCGAGCTGGCCTGCTCTGTTCCTACAGCTCTGTGTTGTTTGAGAGATTAATTAATCATTCCTGTTCTGGCTATGTTTTCTGAGACTGTATAAATATAAATCATCTACAGTAAGTCATTTTGTTAGGTATTTAATGGGTTAAGCCTCTCCTGATTATTTGCACTGTCTTCTCATGAACTGTCACGGGTTTTTTTTGGTGGTTTATATCTTAACATTCACATACACGGAAACCCGGATTTTGAGTCTCTGCTTTATGAGTCTTAATTTTACTTTAATTCTCAAAGCCTAGTGAACGGAATATTTATGCTGAATTAAACTTTATTTTAGAACAAGAGTACACTTTCACCTCAAATCTAACTTTGTCTTGGTCGGCAAAAGAAGTTTCAATGCCTTGTTCTGTAAGTACCATGGTACTTTCCCTGAGAAGTTTAGGGATTTGCTACCCCAGTCTGATCTCTTGATTGACTTTTTTTTTTTTTTTTTTTGAGATATAGTTCAAAGCAGGGGTTTATTTTCTCCAGAGTTTTGGGAAGAGTGACTCCAACAGGAGACCTGAGTTTTTAGTATACCATGTTATTATTTTTCTTTGTTTCTTTTGTTTTCTTTGTTTTTATTCTTGTAATGTCAGATTGTGTTGAGTAGATTAGCTTTTTATCCTTTCTGATCTTGAAATCCTGTTAATTATTAGGAGAGACAGAATAAATGAGGATCGATTTAAGAAATAAAAGCAAGAATGCCAAGAAGATACTTAAGTAAATGTAGAATACCCTCTTTCTACCTAGCTGCCAAAGAGGCTCATTACAGTCCTTAAAATGACCACTGCACTGTCATCACTGAATTTCATGGGACAA
Organism: Pseudopodoces humilis; assembly: GCF_049639895.1. NCBI lineage: Eukaryota > Metazoa > Chordata > Aves > Passeriformes > Paridae > Pseudopodoces > Pseudopodoces humilis. The sequence goes on along the minus strand of NC_142207.1, from coordinate 30,304,357 downwards.
ATGGTTCTTCCTCCATTCCCAAGATAACTGCTCAAAGGTGCAAGTCTGTAGGGAAGTTTTTATATCTGTTCGCTGGAGATGACTGGATAAAAAACATCTTCTGGATGTAAGGGCTTGACAGTGGATTTTGACTTGCTAGAGGAATAGATATTAAAGCAGGTGACAGCAATCTATAGCAGAAAACTTAGAAAAAAACGAGCCTCTACTTATATTTAAAAAAAAAAATCCCATCTGTGCAAATTTTATGGTTAACTAGTACATTCTTTATATCTGAGGAGAAGCACATGCACTTGTGCATAAAGAGGTTCAGAGTATGTGTGATCTCACAGACTAATCCCCAGTCTGAGAGAGCTGGGTCAGCCGCGCTTCCCGTGCAGCTGTGAGAGGGATGTGCGCTCCCAGCCCGGTACGGTGGGATCATGGGCTAGGGGGTAACCAGCACTTTGGGTCTCAATGAGGTTTTTCCCATTGTAGCATTGTAGGGGTGATGGGATAGTGATGAAACAAGGGCTTGGTTCCCAGTTCTGTACTGGTTTGGTAATGTAAACCTCTGTCTAGATAAAAGCTCATTTGTCAGTTGGAGGACCAAAGTGCTTTCTCGTGACACACATGTGCTGCTGTGCTGTGCCCTTGCTGCGCTTCTTCACTTTCCCATTGCAGGGCTTTCTCAGGATTCTTGCACAAGTTCTTTCCAAGTTACATCTTAGGGCTTTCTTGTGTGTTTCTGAACCCTGAGTTTGGGGAAATAGCTCCAAACTGTTACTCCTGTTTTCAGAGTGATGGTACCACTCTGCAGCCTCGTTGATCTCATTTGTCCTGGGTGAGCTGATCACATTCAACTGGCCTCTACAAGAATATTGTGTTCTCTTCAACTTCAAATGAGATAAAATTTATTTTCTCTCTGAAATCCATCTGTTAACTCTCTTAACCTTTCTTCCTTATTTCTATTCTCTGTTGTTCATTTGAAACTTGCCAGTTGTGCTTGTCTTCTGTCCTCATCTTGTGCATTAGAAATATACATTTGTAAAGTAAAGGTACAGTATTTGAAGGCAATGGTTAAAATAACCAGTAGATAATTAGTCTCTTATCACTGAGAAGTATATTGGTTTTTCCATCTGTCTAGTTTGCTGCACGTTCAATCCCTGACTGGCTCGAGTTTGTTAGTACAAGGAAACCCCCATAGGTTCAGGGTTTTTGCAGATTTTTTTTCAGTAACAATACTACTCCGTTAATTTTCTCTTTTTCAGTCATTTATTTTTAGAGTTTAAAACATTGTTTAGTAAGACTTTCAAAAACCTGACTCCTAAACAAACTAGTGATCAAAACAATAAAGAATGCCATATGGCTCCTACCACTCTTGATGCTGTAATTGAAGAGTATATTCTGTAATATTAATAACATTCAATGCTCTTAGTATGGGAAAATATTTACTGAAATTATTATGAAATATACTTTTCATAGAGTTCTAGCCCAGGATGTTCTAGTCAGAATATCAGGAGTGGATCTTTTGGATTATGCAAATGCAGTGTGTTAGAAGATGGATGCTGAGGCCGATATAAATTTTGGAGGGGGGAAGAATATGCAGCAACTGAAGTGTTTAAAGATAACCAGTATCATAATTTGTTACGTACTCGCTATTCATGCAACATACGAAACTGAAATTCCACTTCAATAGAAAAGGGAAGTGAAATTAAAAAAGATTGAATACTAATTGCTCTAAAAGCCTTCAGTATAATTTATATGAAACCAGATGGTTCAGAACTCATATACAGGAATAAGCTTGTTTAAATCAGGATGATTTCAAGCCATACTTACAAAGGTGTCCTAAAATATCCACATGGTTAAAATGTGAGTTTTATCTTGTCATGTCTGGGAACAGGAAATCTGTTCTTCAAAAGTAAATGCTGTAAAGCTCTGTTAACAGCAAGCAAGTTGCTGTTAACAGATGAGCATATACCGAAAGCTCGGTTACATCCCCTTGACATAAGTGGGGCCCTGCACAAGATCTGGAGTCTTTGTTGTCAAAGAAAGGCAAGGCATAAAGAAAATAAGAGCACAGATGATGACTGGTCTAATTTACTCATTGGAAGGGCTTCTTTTATGGATATAGAAATGAGCAAGAACCCCACAGTTCTTCCACCTGTCAGGTGGATATGGCTGGCTGAACCGAAAATTGCAGGAGCTCACTAGACAGCTGCTGGGTTTTGGTTCATGTGGCTTTTGATGGTAACAGGTAAGAGCAAGAAAATGTACTTTCACATTTGACTGTTCTAACAACTTAATTAGGACTGTCTAATCTTTTGACAGATTAAATACTTTTTTAAAATTTAATCGGATTGTCTCTGAAGAAACTGGAGGAAAAAACTTAAATCTCTGTGTATGGGCTGGCATGGTTTTCATTTAATTCTGACCTTGAATACATGCATATTTAAGGTTCCAAGATTTGTACGTAGCCTTTTCTCCCAAACAAGAGATCCTCGTAGATAGTATCCCATAGAAATGACATTTAAAAGTGAAAAGCATACACTAACCTTATGAGTGTTTGGGAGTTTAATGATGGTATTTTTAGACATGCCTTTTACTGAACTGTGTAAGGTTTAGATTATTTTCATGAACTGTCATTTATAGAAATATCCATGACTTGTCAGCTGTTACATATATGTTGAATCAATAGGAAACAATTTAACATATTAGTGAATGTTAGTCACTTTTCTCTTATTTGCCTTTGTCAGTATTAAATAATCCATTCCAAATCCATTGTCAGTATTAAATAATAATGAATTATAATTAATTCATTTAAAGGCACTGAATATACTGTTGCATGACTAATTTTAAAGGAATGATATTGTGCTTTCAGATGAGTGATGAAAGACTTATCTCATTGTCCTCTTCTACTTGGAATAAAGTGCAGATCTGCAAAAAAATACTTATCATAGAATGATATAATATCCTGAGTTGGAAGGAACTCAGTAGGATCATCCTGTCCAGCTTCAAATTCTTAGAGCAGGTCCAGATCATAAATTGAACGCTCTTCAAGAAATTTCAGGTTCTTCTGGTTCTCCTTTCAAATATTGTACCTTGAAAAAGTTCCTCTGTGATAGTAATACTAACCCAAACGGCAAAGGGGTAACAAAACGAAAATATATGAATGTTTAACTTTTTCACAATGAACATAAGCTAATCTTACTAGGTTAAATTTAAAGATACCAATAGAAAAATAGTTTTTTAATACTGATTTGGAGCTGACAGCCTGCTGGCAGAGCTGGTTTTTATCCTTTGAAAATGAAGCTTTTCTTAGCTAGGCTAGTTTATTGGAATAAGTTGTTTTTAAATGTGAAAGCTGGTTGGTCACTCAAATTCTGAGGACTGTTTAATTTATTTTTTAGTGTTGCTTATCAGTTTTGCAGGCTCTTTTGCAGAAGATAAGCACAGGCAGCTGCAGTGCTGTTACCTCCCAGTCCACCTTTTTTCAATTTCAGAATTTGACTTGAAGATACCTTTGTAGGGCCCATCTTCCTTTCTTTGCTCCCAGGTCTTTGATGTCTTTGAGATTGTTATCCTAATTTTGATCTTAAAGCCCCATCCTAATTCCCACCTCTCTTCACATTCAGCCTAGAAGCTCAAGCATCCCATCAATTTCTGCGGTAGTTGTGGAATGCTTAGAAAAACGTGTTTCAAGAGGAGACTGATGAACATTTTGAAGGCCATCATGAGGCTTCAGATAATAATTTGTTTTATCAAAATAACCTGGATATACGTGGCTGCATTGCTTAATTAGAAAATCATGACTATCCTTTGGCATAGGAGGGAATACTGGGAATAAAGCAGTTAGCCTTGGGGGAGAAAAGTCAACTTGAAAGAAGAGACGTGCAAATTCTAGCACTTAATTGCCACAGTAACTCTGAATATATAAGCTGTTCTCTCTCCTAAACATGAAAGATGTTTTACTGCACAATATAAAAGCTGCTGTAGGGAGAACTTCACAGAATTGGTTATAAAACACATTTTTATTGATGCTCCCATGTACCACTAGTCTAGACAAATGGCCTTTCCTACCTTGAATACTTGCTTGGGAATGTTACTTCTAAGAAAGAAGCTTTGTCCTTGATGGCTGGAACTTCAGGTCTGCTCTCCTGTGGTACCTTAACCACCTTATGTTTTATTTGTTCACAGGGTAGCCCTAGTTCCTTGAGAGTCCACCAGATACTGGATGCTTGTGGTAAACCATGGCAGCTGATGATAAGGTGGCCATTTTAACTGATGATGAGGAAGAACAAAAGAGAAAATATGTGCTTGCTGATCCTTTCAATGGCATTTCCAAGGATCAAGACTTGCCACCCAATAATGAATCCCCTTCAACAGAGACAACCACTGTCCCAGATGAAGAGCTGGATTGGTTAGAAAAGCACTGTGTCAAAATAAACAATGATCTTCTAATCTCAAAGGTCTTTTATTTTTTCTTCTATTCTGCATATGGCTCTCTCTACCCCTTGCTGCCCGTGTACTACAAGCAGCTGGGTATGACACCCAGCCAGAGCGGACTTCTGGTGGGCATCAGGTACTTCATTGAGTTTTGCAGTGCACCCTTCTGGGGAGTGGTGGCAGATCGCTTCAAGAAAGGCAAGATTGTCCTCCTGTTTTCGCTTTTATGCTGGGTTTTGTTTAACCTGGGCATTGGATTTGTGAGACCAGCCACCTTAAGATGTGTACCAAAGGGCCTTCCCCCAGCACATCCTACCAACGCAAGCAGCCTTTTAACAACAATTCTGCAAAATGCCTCGATGTCTTCTCCACTAACCACAGTGAGTGCTGCATCCCCAAAAGTTCGTGGGAGGAGAGACCTGGTCACTTCCAGTCCAGTCACTTTGGAAACAACAGGGACACCTAATCCCGAAATAACATTCCTGGTACCTACACAGAGCAATGATGAGGATTTTACCTTGGAAAACAGTACCCATTTGATTTTGAAAAGCACTGCCACTAGCCCAGCCTCACCAGGGAACACAACTCTGAGCACCACCCCAGCTTCCATCAGCACAAAGCCGATGCCTTCTGACCAAGTTGTGCTCATTTATGATCAACAAGAAGTAGAGGCCATCTTTCTACTCATTCTGCTGGTTGTCATAATAGGAGAGTTCTTCAGTGCTTCCTCTGTTACCATTGTGGACACCATAACTCTGCAGTACCTTGGCAAACACAGGGACCGGTATGGATTGCAGCGTATGTGGGGATCTCTGGGCTGGGGGCTGGCCATGCTCTCCGTGGGAATTGGCATTGACTACACTCACACAGAAGTTGCCATTGAAGGTCAAGGATGTAAAGCTCCAGAGTACAAAAACTACAGGATCGTTTTCATTGTTTTTGGTGTCCTCATGACGATGGCGTTAATTGTGGCCACCCAGTTTCGATTTCATTACACGCACTTCAAACAAGACGAAAATAAGAGAAAAGAGGTAGAGATCTCACAGGTGGACAGAAATGCCTCCAATGCATCTTCAGATAACACTCCTACCAGTATGAACCAGTCGCAGTCTTTCAGTTTTTGGGACCTAATTAAACTGCTATGCAGTATCCAGTATGGCTCCGTGCTCTTCGTGGCCTGGTTCATGGGGTTTGGATATGGCTTTGTGTTCACCTTTCTGTACTGGCACTTAGAAGACCTGAATGGCACCACCACTCTCTTTGGAGTTTGTTCTGTGCTCAGTCATGTGTCTGAGCTCACTGCCTACTTCTTCAGCCACAAACTCATTGAATTGGTTGGTCACATCAGGTAAGATGGCAGTAACCATTGAAGAGCTAAAAAATGGTGTCTCTCAGGCTCAGCCCTTGTGCTGCAAAGTGAAACTCAAGCTAATGTTTTTTGGTTTGTTTTTTTTTTTAATTGAAGGTCCTGCTCAGTTATGTGGCTCACATTATGGATTTTTTTTTGTTGTTGTTATTTTAAGAGCTGAAAATGCTCTGAAATGCTTGCTTTGCATTTGAGATGCACGTTAGTATGTGCTTGTTCCTTGATGCATTGCTCTGTTAGAGATCTTTACAAATTGCCACCCACTCAAGGGTTGTCTGTTTTGACATACAAATACCATTCGTTTTGCCATCTTTTTTCCTGTGAGTAGTAGCATTCTGCAAACCTCCTTCTTTAGCTTGACTCCCCTTACAGGGCAGTTCGTTGCCTTCACAGTAGCCTGGAAAGGTGTCAGCTCCAGGCTGAGAGGGGGGAAGCTGAGCTGAGGAAACGAGGTAAGCACCTCCTGTGTACATGGCCTCGTAATTAGACTCTGGGTGTTGGCAGAATGAGGTTGCTGCCTGGCAGTGTCACTTACCAGTTCAGGGCTTGCTCTCCTCCTTTAGTTGCTGCAGTGTGTGTCAGCTATGAAGTGAGATGGCTGCAGGGTTCGCCCTGTTGTCTTTGCCTTGTGTAAGTGAAAGTGACTGCTTCCAGCATGTTAGTGAACATTGGTTGACAGTAAACTCACTAATTTGACTTAATTTCCACATATTCTAAATCCCTCTACTGCTCCTTAAAAAAAGCACAGGGTGGAAAGACAGGGAAAACTTGAGCTAATAAAGCTGCAAAGGTGGGGTTTTTTTATGTTTACTCAGGTATTCTGTGCATCTAAGCACAGAGCTGTGTGTTGTTAGCATCATATCCTTTCCGAGTGCCCAGTTTATAATCATACAGTCATTGAGATGTAAGTATTTTTAAGCTGTTTGCAATGATCTTTTTGTGCATTTTGTTTTAAGGTTTTGCTCTTTGTTTTGGTTTTATTGGAATGAACATTTTTATTCATTTAACCTCTACTAAAAAAGCTTGAGATGTTTAGCACAATAATTTTTTAGAGATTACTTAAAAGATGGAGTTCTTTCTTACTTTAAACTGAAGAGGATCTTTTTACTTAGAGTCAGTCTTAATCTCTGAATTTGACAATAATTGGTAAGAGAAAATGACACCTTGCATGCAAAGCCTGGAGGAAGGATTTGATGATGGAAGAGTGGTGAGAAAAGATCACAGTCTTGATAGCTAAAGATAGCTTGGGTATGCTCTTTCAATGCACATTATAGTACAAAATTCAGGCTTAGACTTCAACTAAGTAAAGAATGAAAACCAAGAGTGGTAGGATTGTAAATAAGATGAAATAGAAGGGATGGGAGCATTGCCCAGTGAAAAGAAGGATGATGCATGGGATTAGCTCAATTTTTTTTTATTTTTATTTTATTTTTATTTTTTTGACACTGCCAAGCCTGTTAAGCCAATACTGGATCAAAATTAAATTGTTTAAACACTAGTCCCTATTTGCTATGAAACAGCATTCTACATACCTACAACTGGGAAATGCACATTAGTCATATTTTAGTGTTACCTAATGCTTACTTATGTTTAGTCATCACAGTTTGAGATGACTCCTCCTGGTTGCCTGCTGCCTTGTACTTTCTGAACTTTGTGTTTGAGAGGAGTCAAGCTTTTTTCTTTTTTTTCCTCCCAAAAAAATGGGTAGCAGTTCACAGCTCATTTTCTTTGACAGATCTGTATATGTGTTGTCTGCTGCCTTCTAGTGTGGATAATAATTTTCCTATTAATAAGAGCCAATAGCCTGCAACTCTATATACTTAGCCAGAAGCATTTAGCATTGATATTTTATCTACCTTTTAATAGCTCAAAATTCCTTTCTTCTGGGTTGTTCTTCTGGACTTCTAGATGTAGACATTCTTTCTGTATATTTGAATATTTATCATTCAGTTTTTCTTTCTGTGCTGAGTGTTTGAAGACAGGCATGAGTACCAGATTTGCCTGTATTGTCACAGTAGCAGGAGAAAATGCTATTGAATGTCCTTTTGTAGAATTACAAGAAAACAGGCTTTACACCTTTTCAAACAGATGCTCAGTTTCCCTTTTCAAGTCTTATAAATCTTTCTGTTTCTACCATTGTATGTGGTGCCATAAAACCTTTACAACAGTTTGAAAGCTTTTATGTTTTCACAGTTTTTAAAAACTAATGTTCAAATTATTGTCCAAGCGTTTTACGCATGACCATATTAAATATTTGCTGATTAAAATACCCAGTTTCTGACTTCGTTAGCTTTACTATTTGTACCCTTGTGCAGTGCATGTGTGCTTCTAGTGTTTTTTTGAGAGGATATTAGGAAGAAATTCTTTACTGTGGGGATGGTGAGGCCTAGCACAGGCTGCCCAGAGAAGCTGTGTTCCAGGGTCACTCTGTTCCAGGGTGTCCCAATCCTGGAATTGTTCAACACCAGGCTGGATGGGGCTTTGAACAACCTAGTCTGATGAATGGAGTCCCTGCCTATGGCAGAGGGGCTGGAACTGGATGACCTTTGAGATCTCTTCCAACCCAAACCATTCTATGTTACTGTGACAAAAAAGTGTACAAAACTGGTTATGAAATATTTAGACCCCACCTGGTGTAGAAGCACTCAAAACTGCCAGTGACTTTAGAAGATGATGTCAAGCTCTGAAAATAACTTCCTACTTGAGGTTAAGCTCGAATGTGTTTGTCTGACCACAGTTCCAGCATGTGAGTTTTTATGGGAGGCATAGACTGGTAGTCATGGCTGTAAACAGCTTGTTCCTTGACACAAATATAGATTCGGTGCTTTAAATATTTAACTGTGAATTGAGTATGGTGTCTCTGTGGGTACTGCATATAGAGTTCATAAGGAACATCTGTTTACATTTTCCATTTAGGTCTGATAAGGAACCTAAGTGATTATTATAAATGCATTTTTGAAAAGGCTCTGTAAATACACAAAAGTTTTCATGTGACGTACCCCTCCAAAACCATATTTATAGAAATCTTCATAAACTGTAATTTACCTAAAATTCTGTACATATATTCTAACAAATTAAGAGGTAGAACCTGACTAAATTGCTGCTCTTAAACTCTGAATCCAAATCTTTCTGCAAATGTAACATGTTGGAAAAACACAGGTAGGCGAGTGGTTAGTGATGATGGAAAAGCTCTGAAGAAGGAGGAGGTCACATCTCTGGTCTGGCTGTGCTAGGGAACAGCTGAGCTAGGAAGACAGTTCTTGGTCAACGGACAAAGGTTTTGCTAGACAAAAGTGAAATTAAACTGTCTAGAACTCATCATAAACAGAGAGGTGCATCTGTACTGCTGCTGAGGAAAAACAAATGTACATGGTAAAGCCATTCCTTTCCTTACTCCTTGAGAGTATGCATCACCCTGGGCCTTTCTGCTAGGGGAATGAAGACAGGAGCCTGCAGACCTTGTGAGTTTGGTTACCTTTTGAGGCCAAAGTTTCCTAATACATTTCAGAAATGTGGTTGTGCATAAGAACTACATTAAGTTGTGGCTATGGAAGGAACCAAGTTATTTGTTTGGAACAGAAGGCATTAATTAAAGGATGAGATGAAATTTACAATTCATAGCACAAAGAACAAGTTTGTTCTCATTATTGTATAATAGTGAACTTTTTCATGGCTTCCCATGTTTTCTTCCTTGAATGCTTGGGCTTGTGTTGCCTATAGGCAGCTTAAACCAGCTATTCATGGACCTCACATAGGTCTGGAAGCAACACAGCTTGGTTTGATGTATGAAGGAGGGGGGATGACTTCCTGCCAGCTTGCTCTACTTATTGAAAGTAAATTCATGTTGTGAAATGCACAGGCCTTTTTCGATAACACTGACATGATGAAAACTATGGTACTGGATTTTTCACTGTCACCATGTGTGTTTGGAGACCTCAGATGTTGACAAGATGCTGTGTTTTTTGATGGCATCTCACTCTAGATTTTCCAGTGCCTCTGTACCATTTAATTAAATCTCGGTGTGTATTTGTAGAAAAACTAACTGAAAAGGCAGCACAAAGAACAAAGAGCCCTTTCACAGGGTCAGTGCTTCACCTTAATTATCAATTGCATTTATTTCACTTATGCCAAACCAAGGTTCAAACAACAAGCCCTATTTGGACAATAAATTATCCTTGTCCGTGAAAAAAATCTTTAAAGGTTGCAATAGTGCCTTTTCTCAAGCTGTAAACATGTTTTCAATTAAGTCTTTGTTTCCCAAGATCCTTCTAAAAATAAGAGGAAGATAGCTGGATGAATGAGCACCCCAGAGGGAAGCTATGCTAAATCTAAAAACTGGAAGAGAAGAGTCATCAGGTTAAATGTGCAATGGGAAATGCACTTCACAAATAGTCTTTGTATTTCATTGTTTAAAAGCTGTTATAAGAGATTTTTTTTTTCCCTCTAAATTCTGAGATGCAGCATCTGCTGCTTTTCAACAGGATGGCTAAGTTTTATCCTGAGGCATGTTGTTATAAACCATATTGCTTCTGTGGGATGTGTTTTAGAGTGGTTCTGAGCAGTTTCCAGATACTGGGACTATAAACTTGTATTAATTGAGTTAAAATTAATTCCTTTAATACAAACCTGCTCCAGGCTTTCATTGAAATGGCAGAATGAATCTCTGGATGATTAGAAAAGAAGGTTGTTTGGAAAGGATGTTGAATGCACTCAGAAATTATCTTTCAGATACACAATCCCATTTAGAGTGTGGTATAGGACTACAGAGCTCAGTTAAAAGCTCAGTGGGTTTTCTGTCTCTTTGATTTATTTTTTTTTCTATTAGGATTTTGAATGTGTTGAATGGGCAAGAGGAGAGTTTATGTTTGGGTGCAGGACTTAAAGGATGTATTTTGTGTTGAGCAAATGCTTTAGACTGGCAAACTGTATGCATGCAAATAACTTCTAAATCAGTAAGCTACATTATAACGTACCAGAAAGCGAAAGTGCAGACTATCCTGACTTCTCCTTTCTTTATTTCCTTTAGAGTGCTTTATATTGGCCTTGCCTGTAACACAGCACGATACATCTACATCTCGTATCTGGAAAATGCCTGGACTGTTCTTCCGATGGAAGTGCTTCAAGGTAAGACCTTCCAGCACAAGTTCAGGAGCTTCCATTAATCTTGTTTTCAAGTGAGCTATCCTTAAGTGAAAAATCTGGTATTTCTCTATTTTTTTGACCACAAATACCTCAAGATGTAGGTTCATAGAGCACATAAGCCATTACTGTTTATCCTGAGAAATATTTGACGTCAAAAGGGTGGGTGTGCATTTGATTGTGCACATTTCTCTGTTTATTCAAACACAACTGTGAGAGACCAACACACCCTTTAAATAAACAAAGAGACAGAAGCATGAGCTGGGAACACACCTACTGCAAATCCTGTTTGGTGATAAATGTGAACTTCATTAAATGGCAGAGGTTGAAGTCCTTGAAAGGATGCCGCAAAAAACCTCCAAATATAGTCTGGGTCATTCTGTCTCTATTAAAACGTTTCAGTTTATCACTTCCATCAGTACTTTTAGATTATAGAATTTTTGTTTTAATAATAATAACGTCTGTATTGAGAGCAGACATTCTCTCAATAGCTTTCTCATTATTAAGAGAGCTTCTTTAAGAGACATGCTCTTTCACAGACTTACAAGGACAGAGGTGTGGTCTATCGACAAGTAACTTGAGTCCCGTTTTCAAATCCTGTTGTAGAAGTCTGTAAGAACTTCATTGCAATATTAAAGAATGCATTGTTCTAGCTTAGTTTTTATGGCCTTTTTGTGTCTTTGTGGTGGATACCACTTCACAAAACCATGAAAAAGTGGAACTATTTTGCTTTCTAGTTCTTCAGTGTTTGAAGAATACCATTTCTGACCATCTTTTTTCAGCCAATATTTTGGTTTTGTACAATAATACTTAGAAATTATTCTACAGATTATACTTAGAAGCTTTATTCTTCCATGTGCAGCATAACTTGAATTTAAATCAATTTTTTATACTATACTTACAGAAGTCTTAGTAAGCTAGACTTGGAGATAGAAAATGCCATTAGAGATCACTGTGTGGATCTCTCCATACACACAGAGACCCATTTGTGTTCTGGCACCTTAACCTTCCAAGCTAATAAAACCAGTTGATCATGTTATAATTGCCACAACAGCAAGCTTCTGAATTTTGTTATTAAAAAGCCCCCAAACCACAACTATTGAATTGATGCTTCATTGTTCATACAGAGTGTTAAAATAGGAATGTGTAAGAAAGAACCTGAAGAATGATTATACCACCTGCTCGAACATCTGGGGAAAACAAATGATGAATACAAAGCTTTGGATGTTGCCTTTTAGGTAATCCTATTTTAGAGAGATCCCATATCAAAATATAGGAAAAAGCCCTTGCAGTTTCACCAATACAGCCATAACTTTGAAGCATCCTTTAAGTCATGGCTGAAAAAGAAGTTTCTTGCACTTTGAATATGTTTTTTATTCTGCTGAAATTTCAATCTGAATTGCACAATACGTGGATTTGCCTTTACATATAGCAAGGCTGTGAGGGAGCGGTTTTGGTGAGGGGTTTTGTGTGGCACAATCCTGAGTAACTGAGATTTTAAGAAAAAATTAAGGACCTTCAAAATAATACTTTGTCATAAATGTACCTGCCAGTTGTTACCATATTTAGCCACTGCTGAATCATGGGTTCCTTGGTTAATCTGGCTATTTGCAGTTATTTATAGTAAGCAAATGAGAGAGCTAAAGCCAAATCAAACCCACACACAGCTCCCCCCACCCAGCCTCCAGGTCTCTGTGTTCTATGTGCTCTTTTCAGCCTGCATCAGATGTCATTTGTTGGTCCCTGATGTCCATGGATGCCCTGAGTGTGTCTGACCACTGCCACTGCCTTTATAGGATTCCA